>NC_142889.1:8140356-8293856 GCF_051225735.1 Oryctolagus cuniculus | reverse complement strand
CAATTTCCATTGTCTTCTTTGAGGTTATTTCAAAACATAGCATGATCTGTCTCAATTACAAGCTTATTATTTCATTATCGCAAGAGCATTCATACTCATGATGGACTCTGCCAGCTTCAACAATGAAGACTTAGTTAAGCTCATGTCTGTTTCTTCAAAGCTCCCAGCATTGACGTTCAATTCTTCTCTCCAAAAGTGCATCTCTAGATTCTATGAGATTGCAAGTTAAGACAAACCTTTTTTAGACTGGTGGGAGCAGCAATGTTGAAAAAAATTAATGGACTGAGGAGAATGCAAGAAGTGAAAGTATACAAAGCAGTGGTAATTTAGTCACAGAGACTGACAAGATCAAGCTGCTCTTTTGTGATTTGAAGAACTGAATGGGTTGTGAAGGTATTCCATGGGATAGGAAATATGGAAGTAGGTCTCGAGTTAGGAGTAGAATGTGAATGCAATTCTGGAAGCATGGAGTTTTGTTGGGGAGGTTCTAAAGAAGGAGAGAAAGGACATGGGAGCTCTTTCTCTGAAAAGCACTGCCAGTGCATTACAATGTGCTTCTTTTATTGACAAGGGTTGCATTAGTCCTTTGTATAGCACATGATTATGAATTGCGTTATTAGATATGCATGTCTGCTATAGAGCTGCGTTGGACTCAATGCTCTTCTTGTTAGCAAGGCATTTATTATCCTCAATCTGCTCCTACACAGCACCTGGTGTTCAGGAAGATTGGTCCCCACTGAGAGTGCTTCTGCAGAAACACTGTTCCACGCAGCCCCCTTTTTTATCAGTAACCATTAGTAATAGGTGGGTTTTTGGAAACAGGGAAAACAGTCTGTACAAGCATTAGTCAAAGACAGTATGCACTGATGAAGCAGGATTTCAAGCTCAATGAGGCCACCCGCATGGGAGACCAGGAGGATGCACCCGGCTCCTGGCTTCGGATCGGCGAGCGTGCCGGCCCTACTGGCCACTTGGGTGGTGAACCAATGGAAAAAGGAAGACCTTTTTCTATGTCTCTCCCTCTCACTGTCCAACTTTGCCTATAAAAAAAGGAAGAAGACAACACACTAACAACAACAAGTTCCATGTCAGTTGAGGCACTGTAAGTATCAAAGGAATCTCTGGGGTTTCTTCTTGATGTTTTTGTTGAGTCAATTGCTGAGCTGAGTCGACTAGTGACTTGATGTCTCCCCAAGTAACTGGTGGTATTTCAGGGCAAAGAAGGTCTGTGACGCCGAGATGTTTTCTCTCCCTCCTCCAACCTGAGGCAAAACTGAGACATGGAGTACTGAAGGCCTTGAAGCCAACTCATGATGCCACGCAGGGTGAATGCAATGGGCAGGAATCCGCACAGGTCCTGTAGGAGACAGACCAGAAGACATCCCCTCACTGCCACATTAGTAGTGGTTCTGGTACTTCCCAAGGCAGAGCAGGAGGTCCTTTATTATATTCTAATGGGCACGAGGCAGAAATATTTTCTCACCGGAGCATCAGCTGCCTCAAAAGTGCTTGAAGGGTCGCATAAATGATTAAGTGTAACTAAAAGAATAGACATTGTTTGATTAAACCCCAGGGTGTTTATCCCTTCCTTTGTTGTTAAAGGGTTTTAAGGGTACAATGTGCATGCTCTACAATAGGTGGCATTATAAGGGATACCATGCGTGAATTTGATGTCCAACAAACGACAGAAGCTGGAAAAGGGCAGGTGAAGTGTATGCAGGAGCATTATCAGGTTTCAATTGGCTAGGCTTACCCATGATAGCCGTTGACATGAGCAGGTGGTTAATAACATGGCAAGAAGATTTACCCTTCAGGTGGATGGCCCGTGTACCAGTGATGACGTGTAGGCAAGGAAAAGGTTTTAGCGATGGACAGTGAGAAACACCCGTTTGCCAAAGGTCATTAGCTTGCTGTCCACGTGATTAGCTGCACAAAATAATGTGGGATTTGCACTCTGCGCACAGTTGGAGATAACCAGTACACGCCTCTGGGAGAAGTATGTGAAACTGTTAATAGAAAGATTTTGGAGACTGATGGAAAATCCATGACTTTGTAAGGATCTCTGAAAAGAGCAGCAACATAAAGAGCGTGATTAACTTCTGATAATATGCTGGGAAGGGGGTGTGTGACTGCAACTATGTGCCACAAATAATGGAGGATGGTGTTTAATCAATAACGTCTGCAGTGAGGAAAAGACTGAGTAAATTAAGGCAAGTTCTATTGTAATACGAGCATAAGGCAGGTGGAGAAGTAAATTAGTGACATAATGACAAATGGTGATCAAATTTGAAGGCTGAATATTGCATAGACATAGTTAACAGTATCACAGCTAATCTGATACGTTGTATTGTTTTGGGGAGGGAAGTTTTATTTATTTATTTATTTTTATAAATAATTATACCACTAGATGGAGAACCGTCAAAAAAGACTGTCAAAGTTTGAGGAAGAGGGTTTTAGAGGTCATGGCATGGAAAGAAACAGGAAGAACAGATAGCAGGGTTAAGTGGAGGCCCTTGAGCAGGTTATATAAAAGTTAATCCACTGAATCCATTAGAGTAATCTAATAAAATAATTGAGATTGGAGTAAATGTTCACGATCCTGTTTTGAGAATGTGAGGTAGATGTTGATCAGGTCGAGACCCAGAGCATTAAGTGATCAGTTAATCACCTTTTGCATTTAAGTCAGCAACAGCTTATACAGAAGGTTAAACATTACGAGGAGGAGTGTGAGACAGGTAGAGCCATTGCATTAACATGTTTTTTTGGAAGCTTGAGCTATCAAGTCTACTGTTGGCTTTATTGGAATGGGCAGTAAAGCCAGTTGTAAAACAATCTTTGCAGGCATCCATAAAATCCATAAAATATGACATAGGGCGATATTACTAGCACCCACAGAAGATTGCATCTCTGGTGAAACAGAAATAGTGTCAGTGGATGGATCTTACCCTTCAAGGCTTCAAAAAGTTTCTGTAATTGTTATGTAGTCAGTCTGAAGAATGGATAAGCCCAACTAAGATGTCCTTTCTCTCTCCCTGCCTTCAAGAACTCCTATAACCCGAATGTTGGGTTTTCTAATAGTATCCTGAGATTCCCAACCGTATTTTTTAGATTTCTAATTTCCTCTTCTTTTCTCTGGTTTGACTGTACACTTTCCTGTGCTCTGTCTTCCAAGCCCCACATTCTTTCATCTACCTCACTGATTCTGTTTTTAAGGCCTCAAATGTGCTTTTCATTTGTTCTATTCATTCTTCAGTTCACTGTGTTTCTCAATATCTCATTTTCATGTTCTACTAAATTCCTCGTTCCATTTCGATTCCTCATTAAGATTTCATTTTTACAAGTGAGATTTTCTGTCTTGTTCTGTATTGATTCCTGTAGTTTTTGGTAACTTCTAAATGGTCTTCTCATAAATTTTTAAATCCATATATTGCAATCTTCTGCCTCATCATGTTCATAATCTTGTATTGGAGTGTCATGTTCATTTGGGAGTGTCATAATGTCTTCTTTGTTCTTGGCTCCTCGGTTTCTGCATTGGTTGTTTGGCATTGTGGAGATATCCTTTGGTTTCTTCTTCATTTGTTGTTGTGGTTGTTGGTTGTTGTGCATTCTCTCCTTGTGCTATTACTCTAGATTAAGTGGAATGTCTGCTTTTGGTGAATCTCTAGAGGCTTGTGGTGGGTGTGGCCAGAGATCTCAGCTCAGTTCTTCAGGTTAAGGGTGTGCCAAATGTGACACACTCAGATTTGGCATGGTAAATCTTCTCTTCCACTTTTTTTTAATCAGAAGGGAAGTGATTCTGAACAGCTGAGCTATTCTCCTCGATGGGGATCCGTGCCTGAGCGCTAGCCCCAGTGGGTATAATATTCATCTTCTCTGTCCCAAGGACCACGCAAAGGATCTATGCAGTCCTCAGCGTAAGCTCAGATTCCCCTGCAATGTCTCTCACTGGGTAGCCAAGGCTACCAAATTTGTGGTGTTTCACACTGAGATACTCACGTCCCAGACACCGTGAGTTCTCCCACACACCCTCAAAACTTTTTTTCACAGTTCTGGTTCATAAGCTCCACACAGTCACTATGTCTTAACTTCCTGTTATTACTCCTAACCAGATTCAAGTTTTTCTGTTTGGATGAGGGCAGGCACCCCTCAAGCTGGCGCAGCTGTTACGTATGTCCAAAATGGCATCTGTCGATTATCTCGCATGCCTTTGTAAGGAGTGTGGAGAGAGACAATCATGTCCATACTGTCTCTTTCTTGTTTTGCTCTCCTCTAATTAGGCTGGTGTACTTTCCTTCACGGGGCTTCAGGCCTCCTTCCCACTAGGCTCTTCCTGCCGCTTTTCCAGCAGTGCCTCAGGCTACTGCAGTTTCACCTCACCTCTCTTTACAGCACTGGTGTGGAGGAGAAGATTCTCAGCAGGTGGGCTCCCGAGCCATGGGCACCCCTGTCCTCCACGTAGGTCCACCGTGTCCCTCTAATTCTGGAAGAGTTCCCTCTGCAGTTTTTTCCCTAACTCTTCCCTGAGACTTCACTACCTCCACTTTTACTAAACTATCTTTTCCTGGACTATCAGTGAGCTCCCTCCCTATTCTGTCATCTTGGAGCCACTCCCATTTGGGTAACTTTTTACCTATCCAATTAAAATATGAATTAACAACAAAGTTATAGTCCATGCCAGAAATCTGTGAAGAGAGAGGTTAGAGTGAGGATGCTTAAAGTAGCAGTGATGAAATTGCCCTCTTCTCACTCACTTTCTGTCCCCAATGTCTCTGTTTTAACATTTCCACTCATATTTATTACGTTGGTTATTAACCTTTAGAAACTTTTACTTTTATTACTGTTAGGATGAATATTTTTGTTTTATTAGATGGCTTGATCTATGTGGTGTCTCTTGTGTTTCTATATGAATTTTAGTGATTTTCTGGATCTGTGAAGAATGCCATTGATAGTTTGATTGGGATCATACTGAATCTATAAATTGCTTTTAGTAATATGGCACTTTGGTGATGCTGATTACATTAACATGGAATATTTTTTCACTTGAAAGTCTTGAATTTTTTTAATATTTTGCAATTTTTCATCATAGAGGTCTTTGGTATCATTGATCAAATTTGATCAAATACAGCATTCTTTCATGATGAAAACCATTCATAAATTGTGTCTAGAAGGAGTATGCTTTTTTTTTGACAGGCAGACTGGACAGTGAGAGAGACAGAGAGAAAGGTCTTCCTTTCCCATTGCTTCACCCCACAATGGCCGCTCTGGCCAGTGTGCTACAGCCAGCGCACCATGCTGATCCGAAGCCAGGAGCCAGGTGCTTCTCCTGGTCTTCCATGCGGGTGCAGGACCCAAGGACTTGGGCCATCCTCCACTGCACTTCCAGGCCACAGCAGAGAGCTGGCCTGGAAGAGGGGCAACCGGTACAGAATCCAGCGCCCCGATGGGACTAGAACCCGGTGTGCCAGCGCCGCAATGCGGAGGATTAGTCCAGTGAGCTGTGGCGCCGGCCTAGAAGAAGTTCTATTACTAATTTTTTGAATTCTGTTTCTGGCCTTCACTAGTCCCTTCATCTTCACATTTAATAGTGAAATGTTGCTATGTTTCTTGGGGTGGAGGGTCATGATGTATTTGTTATTCTTGTTTCTTGAATTTCTGAATTTATTTCTAGGCAACCGTGGAGATAATTTTCTTCTAGCAATTGCTAGCCCAGACGTCGCCAACCCAGGCTTATGCCATGCTCTCACCCCAGCGATATCACCATGGGTTGCTGTAGTCCGGTCTCACTTCCCTCTTCAAGTGGCTTTCTGCTCAGGCTCTTGACTGCTGCAGTTGTGTGTCTTGTTGGTGTTCATGCTGCATGATCACACCCTACACACAGGTCCCTGGTGTTCCTCTTCCTCTTGTGGCAATTCCAGTGCAGATTACTCTCCAATTCTCCTCTGAGAGTGTACTTCCTTCCCTCTACCTCTCGCTCTGCCTCTCTTTCTCCCTCTCATGTTTCTTTTTACCTGTAGCCTAGCTTAGTTTGTCATTCTGTAATCCATCATCTTGGAATCTCCCCAGAAATACTAAAATATGCATGGAAACACAAAAGACTTCAAGTAGCCAAATCAATCTTGAGCAAAAAGAATAGCTTGAATGGATCACACTATCCAACTTCAAAATATGCTACAAAGTTTAGTAAGCAAAACCACATGGACATAGATAATAGCCAATGCATGAGAGGAAACAATGGAAAATAAATCTATATCAACAACAAGCTTTTATTTTATTTTATTTAATGAACATAAATTTCCAAAGTAAAGCTTATGGATTACAATAGCTTCACCCCCCACCCTGTAACTTCTCTCCCACCCACAACACTCCCCTCTCCCACTCCCTCCCCCTTCCACTCACGTCAAGATTAATTTTCAACTATCTTTATATACATAGGATCAATTTAGCATATATTAAGTAAAAATTTCAATAGTTTGCACCCACACAGAAACACAAAGTGTAAAATACTATTTGAGTACTAGTTATAGCATTAATTAAACACCTACGAGTAATTGTGTATTAATTTTTAATTGTGTATTAATTAGTTTTCAATAGAACATAAAATATACTAAAAGGGTAAAGTATTAAGTTCATTTTTTTTCTTTTTTTATTTGTTATATAGTTATATTTTTATTTGATAAATGTGAATTTACAAAGTGCAACTTTTGTATTGTTGTGGCTCCCCCACAACCTCCCTCCCTCCCGTGGCCCTCCCCTCTCCCACTGCCTCTCCCATCCCGCCCTTCATTGAGTTTCATTTTCAATTACCTTCATATACTGAAGATCAACTTAGTATATACTAAGCAAGGATTTCAACAGGCTGCACTCACACAACCGCACAAGGTATAGGGTATTGTTCGATTAGTATTGTTGTTTTTAAGTTTCATAGTAAAACACATTAAGGGCAGAGATCCCACGTGGGGAGCATGTACCCAGTGACTCCCGTTGTTGATTTAACAATTGGCACTCTTATTTATGACGTCAGCAATCACCAGAGAGTCTTGCTATGAGCTGTCTAGGCTATGGAAGCCCCCTGAGTTCACCGACTCTGAACTTCATTAGTCAAGGCCGTATCACAGTGGAGGTTCCTTCCTCCCTTCAGAGGAAGGCACCTCTCTCCTTGATGGCCTGTTCCTTCTGCTGGGGACTTGTTCACCAGGAACTTTCATTTAGATTCTTTTTTGCCACCGTGTCATGGCTTTCCATGCCTGTGAGACTCTCATGGACCTTTTAGCGAGATCCGAATGTCCCAAGGTTGATTCTGAGGCAGGAGTGCTGCCATTCTTTGAGTCTGCTGTGTGTCCTGTTTCTCCCGCAAGATCATTCTCTCCCTTTTAATTCTACACTTCATTATTTGCTTACACTGGTCTTATTTGTGAAATCTCATCAATGTATACGCTATCTTTTTGATCGGTTGTGTATTTATATTTATCACTTTACCAAGTGCGCTGGCATTTACCAAGTGCTGCCTCCTTGGTAAGATTGAGTTGAAAACCCCTAGCACATTTCTAGTTCCACCATTGGAGGTAAGTCTGTGTGAGCATGTGCCGACAACAACAAGCTTTTATAAACATGCTAAGATCACATAATGGAGGCCGGCGCCGTGGCTCACTAGGCTAATCCTCTGCATTGCGGCGCCGGCACACCAGGTTCTAGTCCCAGTCAGGGTGCCAGATTCTGTCCCGGTTGCCCCTCTTCCAGGCCAGCTCTCTGCTGTGGCCAGGGAGTGCAGTGGAGGATGACCCAAGTGCTTGGGTCCTGCACCCCATGGGAGACCAGGATAAGTACTTGGCTCCTGCCATCGGATCAGCGTGGTGCGCTGGCCACAGCGTGCCTGCCGTGGCGGCCATTGGAGGGTGAACCAACGGCAAAGGAAGACCTTTCTCTCTGTCTCTCTCTCTCACTGTCCACTGTGGCTGTCAAAAAATGAAAAAAAAATCACATAATGGAGAAAATACAAACTCATGATGGTGCTGGACATATCAACACATTGCAGAATGACATTAGGCACTTGTCTCACAGTATACAAACAATAAAATAGATTACATACTTAAGTGGAAGATGTAAAAGTTAAAAAAAATTTGAGAAGAAAAGAAAAAGTAAGGCACAGTGATTAAACTGCCATGTAAGTTGTCCAAATCTCATATCAGTGTGGCAGTTCAAGTTCTGACTACTCTTCTGATTCAGCTTCCTGGTAATTTACCTGGTAAGGCAGTACTTAGGTCTCTGCCAACCATTAGGGATCCCTTGTCTATCCCCCCTCACCGTGCCTTCAAGTAAATATATATATCTTTATATAATCAAAGGGAATATCTAGAATTTCATCTGAAGAAGAATTTTATTTTGGTTTTAAACCCTAAAAGTACACGCGAAAACATTTATTGACAAGTAGGCTATACAAACTTAAACATGTTAACTTGCTGAAAGATGTACTACTTATATCTGCATAACTAAACCTCGGGTTCTTCTAACGGGACGATTTACTGTGATGTTCAGTAACTCTTCAAAGCAGAGTGGTGAAGACATTCATGTCTGACTCAGAACTTTGAAAAGCACACTATTTGGCAGGGCACAAGCCTGCTCTAGGAGAATTCTCAGTCGTATCATCAAAGTCTAAATCGAAAACATATTTCATCTCTCTAAAACGTGGTTTTAGTGTCTGCTATTCATCAACAGACTTGAAAAATATATTATTTCTTTATTTAATTCTAAAGAAATACATATGCAAATAAAATATGTTACCAGTGGTTCTTGCCTATCATTTCATTCAAATTTGAGAGGGACAGATGGATTTAAATTCATTATTTACAAGTTAATTATTATGATTGACTTATAAACTCATTTAAATTCCTGTTCTTTTTCCAATAAATTATTTATGAAAATACATTCAGAAATGAATTTCTCATAATACAAGGAAAACGATAATTCAGATAAAATGTCTTTCAAGTTTATTGAGGGTCACATGAGTGCAGTCCCAGGTTTTGAAGGATTTTTGCTACACCATTGAAAACATTTTAGTTCAAACTATCCAATTTATTATATTTAAAATGAAAAATTACTTTACACATTGAATTATATCCTAATAAACATCAAGAAAGGTATATCTGTCAGACCACAACTCTCTTGTCTATTCAATAAGGGAACTGCAATTTTGCCATTATTTTTCCTTTTACATATACTTTAAATTTTTATTTAGAAACCGAATATATACTAATGAACTAAAGTTCCTAGGATCACTAAATATAATGGAACAATGGCAGGATGTCATTTGTTTTCCAAATATTATAAGGATTTGGCCACAATCTATAGAAAAGGCAACTTGTACACTCTATTGGCAGCAACTTAAATTAGTTCAGCCATTGTGGAGAAGAGTATGCAAGTTTTCAAGAAAGTACAACTGAAACTTTTATATAATGCAGTTCTTCAGCTACTGGGTATACATAACACAAAGAGAGTGAAATCAGTAGAAGCAAACATGCACTCTCATGTTTATTTCATTATCACAATAGCCAAGAAACAGAAACAGATGGTCTATCAACAGGTGTATGGGTAAACTAAATATGCATCAACTGGTGGATAGTTAGCTATAAAATGGATGAAACTTGGTCATCTGCCACAATGTAGACTGAACTAGAGGTCATTGTGTAAAGAGAAGCAAGACACAGAAAAATAATTCTTGATCCTATGTTAAATAAAAAAAAAGATTTCCTACAAGTTGAGAGTGTAATAATGCTTTTTAAAGATCTATTTTGTTTTTGAAGGGCCAAGCAACACAGAAGGGGTACAAGTGATGAAGAAAAGGAGAGGGGATGGAGAAAAGAGAGAAGGAGACACACAACATAACCCGATGGTTCACTCTCCAAACAGCTGCAAACTCGAGATCTGGTCTTGTATAAAGCCAGGAGCCAGGGACATCATCCTGGTCTTCTACATGGGTAGAAGTATTCCAATACTGTCTGCCACAGTGGCTATACCATTTTACATTCCCACCAGTAGTGGATTAGGGTAAATTTTCTCCACATCCCCGCCAGCATTTGCTGTTTGTTGATTTCTGTATGAAAACCATTTGAACAGGGATGTTGTGAAACATATTGTGGTTCTGATTTGCATCTCCCTGATGGCTGGTGATCCTGAGCAGTTTTTCTTGTGTCTGTTAGCCATTTGGATTTCCACTTTTGGAGAAATTGCCTGTTTAAATCCTCCTCCCATTTCTTTACTAACCCAGTGGGTTGTGTTGTTTATGTTGGGAGTTTTGATCTCTTTAGTTATCCTGGTTATTAATCCTTTATCAGCGGCCGGCGCTGCGGCTCACTAGGCTAATCCTCCACCTAGCGGCGCCGGCATACCGGGTTCTAGTCCCGGTCGGGGCGCCGGATTCTGTCCCGGTTGCCCCTCTTCCAGGCCAGCTTCCTGCTGTGGCCAGAAAGTACAGTGGAGGATGACCCAAGTGCTTGGGCCCTGCACCCCATGGGAGACCAGGATAAGCACCTGGCTCCTGGCTCCTGCCATTGGATCAGCGTGGTGAGCCGGCCGTAGCGCGCCAGCTGCGGCAGCCATTGGAGGGTGAACCAATGGCAAAGGAAGACCTTTCTCTCTGTCTCTCTCTCTCACTGTCCACTCTGCCTGTCAAAAAAAAAATCCTTTATCAGTTGCATAGTTTGCAAACAATTTCTTCCACACTGTCAGTTGTCTCATCATGTTGCTTAGAGTTTCTTTTGCACTGCAGAAACTTCTCAACTTGATGCAATCCCTTTGCCAATTTTGGCTCGGATTGGCTGTGCCACTGGGTCTTTTCCAGGAACTCATTGTCTATGTCTATGCCTCTGTAGGGTTCCCCCAGTATTCTCTAATAATTAGATGGTGTCATAGATTATATGGATGTCATAGATTTAGATCTTGTGTTCATTTTGAGTGGATTTTTCTGTAAAGGTGGAAGGCAGGCATCTTGCTTCATAATGCTGCATATGAAGAACCAGGTTCCCAGCACGATTTGTTGAGGTGACTCTCCTGGATTTTAGCTCCTTTCTCAAATGTAAGTTGGTTAAAGATGTGTGGATTGATTTCTGGCATTTATATTTTATTCCATCAGTCTATGCCTCTGTTTTTGAATCAGTTGCAGGCTGTTTTGATTATAACTGCTGTATAGTATGTCTTGAAATCTGCTATTGTGATGGCTGAAGCTATCTTTTTTGTTATATAATATTGCTGTAGCTTTCTGGGGTCTCTGCTTTTCCACATGAATTCCAGCATTAATTTTTCTTATCTGAGAATTTTCATCGGTATGGCATTGAATCTATAAACTGCTTCCAGCATTGTGGACTTCTTGATGATATGGATTATTCTATTCCAAGAAGTTGGAAGTATTTTTTGTGAATCTTCCATTTTCCTTTAGTGTTTTGTAATTCTCGTTGTATAAATCTCTGACATCTTGGTTAAATTTATTTAAAGTTATTTTTGAATGGGATTCATCTTAGAAGTTCTTTCTCAGCCATGTCATTATATGAATAGACAAAGGCTATTAAGTTTGTGTTGTTCATTTTATATTCTACCACTTTACCAAACCCTGCTATGAGTTCCAACATCTTTTTTTTGGAGTCCTTTGGATGCATTAAATATAGATAGAATCATGTCATCTCCAAACAGGGATAATTTGGCGTACTCCCTCCCAATTTGTATCCTTTGATTTGTTTTTCTTCCATAAGGACCTGCATAGGACATCCAGGACTCTGTTTGGCTCAACTGGCTAGAATTTTGTTGACGATTTTTGTGTCTACATCCATTAGGGAAATCTGGTCTGTAATTCTCTTTCTCTGTTGCATCTTTTTCAGGTGTAAGAATTAAGATGATGCTAGTTACATAGAAGGCATCTGGGAGGATTCCCTACCTTTCAGTTGTATTGAATATCTTGAAAAGAACTGGAGTTAGGTCTTCTTTAAATGTCTGGTAGAATTCAGCAGTGAAGCTATTCCATTCAGCCCTGGGCTTTTCTGTGTGTGGATGAGCTTTATTACTGATTCGGTTTTCATCTTGGTTTATTGGTCTGTTTAGGTTTTCTGTCTTCATGGCTAAATTTAGGCAGATAAAATATGTCCAGGAATCTAACCAACTGTCTACACTTCCCAACTTATTGACAAACAGCTCTTTCTAATAATTTCTGGTAATTTTTGTTATCGGTGGTAACTACTGTTACATTTCCCTTTTCAACTCAGATTTTATTGATTTTGATATTTTTCTTCTTTTATTGGGTAGTTGGGCCAATGGTGTGTCAATTTTCTTTGCTTTTTCAAAAAAAAAAAAACAACAGTTTTGTTGATCTTTTGTATTTTTTGTTTCTTCTTTTATTTCATATCTAACCTTAACTATTTTCTCCTACAAGATTTATGTTTGGTTTGTTTTTGTCTTCTAGGTCTTTGAGATGTATTGATAACTCATTTACTTGGTGGCATTCCAATTTCTTGATATAGGCACCAATTGCTATATATGCATTCTATGATTTCAATGCTGATTTTTGAATTTGCTGGGACATGCCTTATGGCCTAGATGTGGCGAATCCTAGAGAAAGTCCCATGCACTGGTGAGAAGAATGTGTATTCTGCAGCTGCAGGATGAAAAGTTCTGTAGGTACCTGTTAGGTCCATTTAGTCTAAAATGTTAATTAACTCTTGTTTCCTTGCTGATTTTCTGTTTGGTTGATCTTCCCAATGCTGAATGTGGGGTACTGTATTATTTTATTCTTGTATTGGAGTCAACGTTTCCCTTTAGATCCATTGATACTTCTTTTTTAAACTTTTATTTAATAAATCTAAATTTCCAAAGTACAACTTGTGAATTATAGCGGCTTATCCCCCCATAAGATCACGCTCACCCACAACCATCCCATCTCCCAATCCCTCTCTCATCCCATTCATATCAAGACTCATTTTCAATTATCTTTATACACAGAAGAAGATCAATTTAGTATATACTAAGTAAGCACTTCAACAGTTTGCAGCCACACAGAAACACAAAGTATAACATACTATTTGAGTACTTTATAGTTGTGCCTTTAATTCACATAGTACAACACATTAAGGACAGAGATCCTACATGGGGAGTAAGTGCACAGTGACTCCTGTTGTTGATTTACAATTGACGCTCTTATTGATGACATCAGTAATCACCCGAGGCTTCTGTCATGAGCTGCCAAGGCTATGGAAGCCTCTTGAGGTCACCACCTCCGAGCTTATTTGCACAAGGCCAAAGTCAAAGTGGAAGTTCTCTCTTCCCTTTGGAGAAAGGTATCTCCTTCTTTGATGGCCTGTTCTTTCTGCTGGCATCTCATTCACAGAGATCTTTCATTTAGGTCATTTTTTTCCTAGAGTGTCTTGGCTTTCCATGCCTGAAATAATCTCATAGGATTTTTAGCCAGATGCAAATGCCTTAAGTCTGATTCTGAGGCCAGAGTGATGATTAGGACATCCGCGAGTCTGCTGTGTGTCCTGCTTCCCATGTTGGAGCATTCTCTCCTTTTTAGTTCTATCAGTTAGTATTAGCAGACACTAGTCTTGTTTATGTGATTCCTCTCTTTGACTCTTTTTTTTGGACAGGCAGAGTTAGACAGTGAGAGAGAGAAACAGAGAGACAGTTATAGACAGTGATAGAGAGAGAGAAATATTTCCTTCTTTTGGTTCACTCCACTAATAGCCACTACAACTGGCACTGCACTGATCCAAATCCCAGTCTCCCATGTGGGTACAGGGACCCAAGCACTTGGACCATCCTCCACTGCCCTCCTGGGCCACAGCAGAGAGCTGGACTGGAAAAGGAACAACTGAGAATAATACCCAGTGCCCCAACTGAGACTGGAACCGGAGGTGCCGGCGCTGCAGGTGGAGGATTATTCAAGTGAACCACGGCGCTGGCCCCCGTTTGACTCTTAATCCTATCCTTGTGATCAATTATGAAGTGAAACTGATCATTGGACTAGTGAGATGGCATTGATACATGCCAACTTGATGGGATTGAATTGGAATCCCCTGGAACATTTCTAACTCTCCCATTAGGGGTAAGTCAGATTGAGCATGTGCTGAACTGTACATCTCCTTCCTCTCTTATTCCCACTCTTATATTTAGCAGGAATCACTTTCAGTTAAATTTAAAATAATAGCCAAGTGCTCTGTAATTAAGTGCCTATAAATTTATTTTAGTCATGCCTTCCTGTTACATTGATCTATACTCATTACATAGTGCCCTTCTTTCTCTATCTCCCTTTTTAAGACTTAACTACACACAGAGAGAAGCAGCAGCTGAGAGAAAGAGGTCTTCTACCTGATGATTCACTCCCCAGTTGGCCGAAATGGACACAGCTGCGACAATCTGAAGCCAGGAACCAGGAGCTTCTTCCAAGTGTACCATGTGGGTACAGGGGCCCAAGGACTTGGGTGTTATACTCATTTCCCAGTCCATAGCAGAGAGCTGTAGCAGAAGTATAGTAATGAAGAATCAGACTGGTACCCATATGGGATGCCAGCACTGCAGGTGGTGCCTTTACCCACTATGCCACAGGGCCAGCTCCCATCTTTTGCTAAAAGTTTTTGTGTTAAAGTATATTTCGTCTAATATTAGAATGCCTACACCAGCTGTTTTTTGGTTTCTGTTAGCATATTTCCATTCTTTCACTTTCACTCTCATATATATTTGTTAGTGAAATGTGTTTCTTATATACAGTGAAATGTGTTTCTTATATACAGAAAATAGATGGAGTTTGCTGTTGAACCCAACCAGCTACTCTGTATCATTTAACTGAAGACTTGAAGCTGTTTACATTCCAGGTGACAACTGATAAGTAGCGACTTTTCTCTGCTATTCTCCCATAAATATTCCTACTTTTTACTTTGGATCTCCTTTGTAGATTAGCTGTGGCCTTCTCTCCTTTCCCATCCCCTTTACTCCCCTCCCCTCCGTTTCTTTTCCTTTCCTTTCCTTTGCTTTCCTTTCCATTGACAGGCAGTGTTAGACAGTGAGAGAGAGAGAGAGACAGAGAGAAAGGTCTTCCTTTTTCTGTTGGTTCACCCCGCAATGGCCGCTATGGCTGGTGCATTGTACCAACGTGAAGCCAGGAGCCAGGTGCTTCTTCCTGGTCTCCCATGCAGGTGCAGGGCCCAAGGACCTGGCCATCCTCCACTGTACTTCCGGGACACAGCAGAGAGCTGGACTGGAAGAGGAGCAATCGGGACAGAATCCGGTGCCCCAGTTGGGACTAGGACCCAGGGCACCCGCACCGCAGGTGGAGCATTAGCCCAGTGAGCCACAGTGCCAGCCCACTGGGAGATTTTTCTGCCTTCACCTTCCTTCATAGTGATGACTATATTTCTGTTTCTGTGAGTAGCACATCCTTAAGCATTTTTTGTAAGGCTGGATGGGTGGTGTCAAATTATTTCAATTTCTGTTCGTCATGGAAGGTCTTTATTTAACCTTCATTCATAAATGAGAACTCTGCAGGGTACAGTATACTGGGTTGAGAGGTTTTTTCTTTTAACACTTGAAATATTCCTCATCATTTTCTCCTAGCCTGTAGGGTTTCTGATGAGAAGTTTGCTGTGAGTCTAGTTCTTTACACTCCCTCACCATGTCTGTTCTTAATGTTCTCCACCACACAATTTTTATTTGATCCATTAAATACCTCATTTTTGATACCTTATCTTGATTTTTCTTTTACATCTCAATTTCATGGGAAAATTTTTATATATGTCATGTATGAATTTCTTTAATTTGTGGACTTTCTTCTGATAAGTTCTAACTACGCCTACCATCAATGTTTTAATTCCATTTCTGGCATTTCTTCAATCTCTTCATCTTCACATTCTAGTACAGACGTGTTGTGTTCTTTTGGGCACATCATTTTGTCTTCATTTCTTCTTGTTCCTTGAATTGCTGCATTAATTTTAAGCCCTGTGGAGATACATTTAGGTTTTTTTTTCCTCATCTGTGGACTATGCCTCTGTGTCTTAGTGGAGTGTTGTCTATTTCAGTGCATACCCTGAAGAATTTGCTGGGTGTGGACAGTAAGCTCTGTTCACTACTCTCTTGTGAGGGGAGTGTCCAAGGTTGAGTGTGGTAAATCCCATAGTTTTTTTTTTTTTTCATCTGAGTGGAGGATTGTTCAACTCCATAAGCATACTCTCATGTTTACCTCATCTCCTCCCAGGAGACTCATGCCTTGGCACTATCCCCACTGGGTATAATGTTCATCTGTGCTGCAACAAAGACCACACAAAGGAATTGTGCAGTCCTCAATGTGAGCATGGGTCCCACAGCATTGACCCTCACCAAGGAATCAGGAGCCCCAAGCATGTGAAGCTGCCTACAGTGACTTCGCACAGACTCAAGCCACACTCTGTGCCCTCCTCTCAGTTGGTTGCTGGGCACGTGGACACCAGTTGGCACAGCAATTATGTTTGTCCAGAATGACACCCTGTCTCTCTCAGCTAGTTACAGGATTTCAGTGCCAGTTAGTTGGGGAGAGAGAAACATGCCCTCCCTTTTCTCTCCTCTCCATATCTGCAGGTATACTGTCCCCCACAGGTCTCTAGGCCAGACTCATACCAGGCTGTCTGTGGCTTCATTGCCAGTGGCTTGGGCTGCCAGTCTGGTCTTACTTCACTCTACAAAGATGGTGCTGACATTCTCAGCTGTTGGGGTCCTGAGTTGTGCATGTCCACACCCTCCACATAAGTCCACAGCAGTTTTCTCCCAAACTCTTCCCTGAGATTGCCCTCTCTCCACCTTTTTAACTGAGTTTCCCTAGACTACAGCAGTAAGCTCCCTCCCTATTCTGCCATCTTGGAACCACCCTCCCATCTGTGTTAATATCAGCCATAAAATTACGAGTGGGGATGGCACAGTGGCATAATAGGATAATCCTCTGCCTGTGATGCCTGCATCCAATATGGGTGCTGGTTCATGTCCTGGCTGCTCCTCTTCCAATCCAGCTCTCTTCATATGGCACAGTAAAGCAGTGGACGATGACCCCAGTGCTCAGACACCTTCATATAGATAGGAGACCTGGAAGAAGCTCTTCACTTTGGAGCAGCCCAGCTCTGGACATTTTAGCCATTTGGGGAGTGAACCAGTGGATGGAAGACCTTTATTTCTCCACCACTCTCTGAAACTCTACCCCAAAGAATACATAAATAAAATCTTTTAAAAATTAAATAGTATTCTCCTCTTAAATGAAGACATGAAATGTTAATTGATTATATGCTCGATGACATATTAATGTATATTTCTTTTCCATATACATACATATATATGAAGCAGTGATTATAATAGAAAAAAAATATTTTATTGCTCTTTTTACTCTTTAACTGTAGACATTTTGGTGTTAAAATATCAAGAGGATATGAATTACTCTTCATCTTTGATGTTCATTTATTTTTTAATTTATTTTTATTTAGTAAATATAAATATTCAAAGTACAATTAATGGATTACAATGGCTCCCCCCATAATTTCCCTCCCACTCACACCCCTCCCATCTCCCTCTCCCTCTCCCATACCATTCACATCAAGATTCATTTTCAATTATCTTTCTATACAGAAGATCAATTCAATATATATTAAGTAAAGATTTCATCAGTTTGCACCCACATGAAACACAAAGTGTAAAATACTGTTTCAGTGCTACTTATAGCATTACTTCACTTTGGACAATACATTAAGGACAGATCCCACATGAGAAGTAAGTACACAGTGACTCCTATTGTTGACTTAACAATTTGACACTCTTGTTTATGGCATCAGTAATCTCCCTAGGCTCTAGTCATGAGTTACCAAGACTATGGAAGCCTTTTGAGTTCGCTGACTTCAATCTTATTCCGACAGGGTCAGAGTCAAAGTGGAAGTTCTCTCCTCCCTTCAGAGAAAGGTACCTCCTTCTTTGATGGCCCCGTTCTTTCCACTGGGATCTCTCTCACAGAGATCTTCCATTTAGGTCTTCTTATTTTTTTTCCAGGGTGCCTTGGCTTTCCATGCCTAAAATACTCTCATGGGCTCTTCAGCCATAACCGAATGCCTTAAGGGCTGATTCTGAGGCCAGAGTGCTATTTAGGACATCTGCCATTCTATGAGTCTACTGTGTATCCCGCTTCCCATGATGGATCGTTCTCTCCCTTTTTGATTCTATCAGCTAGTACTAGGAGACACTAGACTTGTTTGTGTGATCCCTTTGACTCTTTGACCTTTCACCTATCAGTTTGGTCAATTGTAAACTGAAATTGATCACTTAGACTTAGTGAGATGGCACTGGTACATGCCACCTTAATGGGATTGTATTGGGATCTCCTGGCATGATTCTAACTCACCATTTGGGAAAGTCCGATTGAGCATGTCCCAATTTGTACATCTCCCCCCTTATAATTGCATTTTATAGCTTAATCTTTTTAAAGATTTCACTTAGCTTTCTAGTTTTTAAAGATTTGTATATCTGAAAGTGTTACAGAGAGAGACAAAGAGATAGAAATAGAGATCTTCCATTACCTGGTTCACTCTGCAGATGGCCACAATGTCTATTGATAGTACAAGCTGAGGTCAGAAGCCAGCAATCCCATCGAAACCCCCTCATGAGTAGTAGCTGCCCAAATATTTGGCCACCCTCCACTGTTTTCCCATGAAATTGGGGAACTGGATCATATGTTGAGAAGTTGGCACATTAACTGGCACCTATGTGGGACACCAGCATACATAAACCATATATAAATTTCGCACTGTAAAGTTAAGACAGCTTTGGCAGAATTATGAAGCACAGTAGAATCATTTATTAAATATCTACAGAGGTTCCACTAATCAATAAGAAGAATCAGCAATCCTGTAGAAAAGAAGAATAAAAGTCACAAAATGTGAATTCATGAAAGTAAAATATAACTTAGAGGTATGTGGAAATTTACAAAAGCCCAACAGTAATAATTTTAAAACCCTGACATACTATTTACATCTATGAGATGAATGAGATTAAAGATGCTAAGACATTGCATTAGGCAGGTGGTAGGGTCACAAGTTCTCTGCTGCAGTATAGGTGAAAGGATTCCTTCATGTATCTTTTATGCATGGCGCCAATGTGGTATGTGTCACAGATTTTAATTCACATTCCTTCAACCAGTGTTGCCATTTCAAGCAATCTTTATGAGTTTTATTCTCCACACAAGTGCAACATCTGTGTTCATGGAATTATTGCTTGCAGCTGGAAAACAGGAAAGGATCAAAAATAACTGTCAACCATTTCATTATAGGAATTTAGTTCCTTTACATGGTTCTGACATACTTTAGTTAAAAATACAAGATGAAGAATGGATATCTTAGTAACAAGTGAACTACCATGGAGGCACAGGAGATCCCAAATAGCTAAAGCAATCTTGTACAAAAAAACAAAGCCGGAGGCATCACAATACCAGATCTCAGGGCATACTACAGGGCAGCTGTAATCAACACAGCATGGTCCTGGTACAGAAACAGAGGGATAGACCAATGGGACAGAATTGAATCACCAGAAATCAACCCAAACATCTACAGCCAACTTTTATTTGATCAAGGATCTAAAACTAATTCCTGGAGCAAGGACAGTCTATTCAACAAATGGTGTTGGGAAAACGGGGTCTCCACATGCAGAAGCATGAAGCAAGACCCCTACCTTACACCTTACACAAAAAATCCACTCAACATGGATGAAAGATCTAAATCTATGACCTGACACCATCAAGTTATTAGAGAACATCAGAGAAACCCTGCAAGATTTAGGCACAGGCAAAGACTTCTTGGAAAAGACCCTGGAGACACAGGTAGTCAAATCTAAACCTAACTATTTGGATTTCTTCAAATTGAGAAGTCAGGAAAGTGAGGAGGCAACTGATAGAAATGGAATGCTACAGATAAATTATTTATTAAAAGAATCTCCAAAGAGATCAAGAAACTCCACAACAAGAAAACAAACAACCCACTTAAAAGATGGGCCAAGGACCTCAATAGATATTATTCAAAAGAAGAAATCCAAATGGCCACGAGAACTCATGGTGTAGGAGAACTCATGGTGGGGCTAAGACTTTGATTAGTATCCGTGGGAGATGCTACAATCTGGGGCAGCCCTGGTTATCCAGGGAGACATTGAAGGGGATACTTAACTTACACTGGGGATTGCACAAATCCTTTGTGTTGTCCTTGGAGCAGAGCAGAGGAATATTATACCCACTTGGGCTAGCCATCAAGGAGAAAAGCTCAGCTGAACATAATTACTTCACTTCTGATAAAAAAAAAAGACAGAAGATTTACCACATCAAACCTGGGTGTGTAATCTTTGTCATTTCCTTAACCCTAAAGAACTGAACAGAGCTCTCTGACCACACCCACCACAGCCTTTAGAGATTAGCTAAAAACAGACAGTTCACTTATCTACAGAGTCATAGTACACAATAAAAGCCACTGCAGTGGGAAAAGGAAGAAGAAATGAATGTGTATCTTCAAAAATCCTGAAGAACAAACACTACAATCCAAGAAAGTATATGGAAGACAATATGACACTCCCAAAAGAACATGGCATTTCAATACAAGATTATTAAAGACAAAGGAATAGAAGAAATGCAAGATAGAATTCAAAAAATTGATAAGATTACTTAAAAGTAATCAAAAGGAAACACATGAACTTTGGAAATCCATGTAGAAAAGGAAAGAAAATCTCTCTCATGAAAATCAAATATTGGGGCCAGTGCTATGGTGCAGTCAGTTACAGCCCTGGCCTGAAGCACTGGCACCCCATATAGGTGCCAGGTTCTAGTCTCGGCTGCTCCTCTTCAGATCCAGATCTCTGCTATGGTGTGGAATAAAAGTAGAAGATGACTCAAGTCCTTAGGTCTCTACACTAGCATGAGAGACCCAGAAGAAGTCCCTACATCGGATTAAGAAGAACATAGTAAACTATACAGTCAAACCAAAGGCAAGAAGAGGAAATAAGAAATATAAAAAAATATTGTTGGGAATATATAGGATACTATTAAAAACCCAACATTCAGGTTCTAGGATTTCCAGTAGGCAAGAAAGGGAAAAGATTAGAAGGCTTATGAGGCATAGCAAAAAACTTTCCGGGTTTTGAGAAAGAAAGAGACATCCAAGTACAGGAAGCACACAGAACTCATAATACACATGACCAGAAGAGATACTTGCCATGACACAATGTTTGCAAACTCACTACAGTGAAACATAAAGAAAAAGATTCTAAAATGTGCAAGAGAGAAATGTCAGATTACTCTCAGAGGATCTCCAAAAAGACTCACAGCTCTTTGCATCAGAACCCTGCTGGATGGGAGAGAATGGCCAGATATAGCCCAAGTACTAAGACAGAGAAATTGTCATCCCAGAATATCTTATCCTGCATGGCTCTCATTTATAAAGGAAGCTGAAATAAAAACCTTAAGCAGCAAACAAAAATTGAAAGAATTTGTAATTACTGAAACAGCCCTGCAAAAGATGCTTAAAGATGTTACACTGTGGGCTGGTGTCTGCAGCACTGGTATCCCATTTGGGCATCAGTTCTGGTCTGTGATGCTCTGCTTTCAGTCCAGCTCTCTGCTGTAGCCTGGGAAAGCAGCAGAAGATGTCCAAAATCCTTGGGGACCTGCACCCACATGGGAGACTGGGAAGAAGCACCTGGACCCTGGCTTTGAATCAGCACAGCTCCTGCAGTGGCAGCCATTTGGGGAGTAAAGGAAGAAACAGAAGACCTTTCCCTCTGTTTCTCCCTCTCAGTGTCTGTAACTCTACCTCACAAAAAAATAAATTTTTAAGATAATAAAAGATGTGTTACACACTAAGACTCAGAAACATGGTCATAAATACAAAAGAAGGTAAAGGAAGAAAATCTCTCAGTAAAAGATCATAGGAAGTTCAAACTATAAATTAGAAATATCTTTGAGAATTGGCAGGGCAAGTCAATACTTATCTATAGTCACGTTGAATGTTAATGGCCTCAACTCTCCAGTTAAAAGACACAGACTGGCTGAAAGGATTAAAAACAAAACACATCTATTTGCTGCTTACAAGAAACATCTCTCCAACAAAGGTGCATGCAGACTGAAAGTCAAAGTTTGGAAAAAGATATTCCATGCCAACAGTAACAAAACAGAGCTGGTATAACCATCTTAATATCAGACAAAATATAACCTAACACAAAACTGGTGAAAGATTCAAAGAGGGGCATTACATGATGATTGATGGATCAATTCAATAGGAAGATATAAGTTTTATAAAATATATGCACATAATTAAAGGCTACTGGACTATTTAAAAGATATGTTACAGTATTTAAAGGGAGACTTAAATACAATACTATTTTATTGGAGTATTGCAATACTACCCTCTCAGCAATGGACAGCACAACCAGACAGAACATGAAAAGAAAACAATACTACCGACCAAATGGACCTAATCAATATCTACAGAACATGTCATCCTACAATTGCAGAATGCACATTCTTCTCAGAAGTGCATAGAACATTCTCTAGTATAGACCATATACTAGGCCATAAAGCAAGTCTCAGAAAATTGGAATATTGAAATCATACAATGCATATTCTCAGATAATAATGGAATGAAGCTGGAAATCACCAACCCTGAATCCTTAGAGCATATGCAAGCGCATGCAGAATGAACCACGTGCTCCTGAATGAACAATGGGTGATAGAAGAAATCAAATAGAAATCAAAAATATTTTGAAAGCAAATGAAAATAACAACATAACATATGAACTCTGTAATTAACACATAATCATTCTAAGGTGTTTAAATTTAACGGAAAAGTGATCCATGTTAAATTAAGAGTGGGAGTTGTACAATTTGGGACATGCTCAATTATACTTGCCCCAGATGGTGGAGTTAGAAATATTCCTGGGGATACCAATACAATCCCATCAAGGTGGCATGTACCAATGCCATCTCACTAGTCAAAGTGATCAGTTTAGGTCACAATTGATCACACTGATAGGTCTAAGAGTCAAAGGGATCACACAAACAAGACTAGTGTCTGCTAATACTAACAGATAGAATAAAATTTGAGAGAACGATCCAACATGGGAAATGGGATACACAGTAGGCTCTCAGAATGGCTAATGTCCTAAACAGCATTCTGGCCTCAGCATCAGCACTTAAGGCATTCAGATCGGGCTGAAGAGCCCATGGGAGTATTTTAGGCATGGAAAGCCAAGACACTCTGGCAATAAAAAAAAGTAGACCTAAATGAAAGATCTCTGTGAGTGAGATCACCGTGGAAAGAATGGGTTATCAAAGAAGGAGGTACCTTTCTCTGAAGGGAGGAGAGAACTTGCACTTTGACTATGACCCCGTCTGAATAGGATTGAAGTCGGTGAACTCAAGAGGCTTCCATAGCCTTGGCAACTCATGACTAGATCCTAGGGAGATTACTGATGCCATAAACAAGGGTGTCAAATTGTTAAGTCAACAACAGGAGTCACTGTGTACTTACTCCTCATGTGGGATCTCTGTCTTTAATGTGTTGTCCAATATGAAGTAATGCTATAACTAGTACTGAAACATTACTTTACACTTCGTGTTTCTGTGTGGGTGCAAACTGATGAAATTGATCTTCTTTATATAAAGAAAATTGAAAATGAATCTTGATGTGAATGGAAAGGGAGAGGGAATGGGAGATGGGAGGGGTGCAGGTGGGAGGGAAGTTATGGGGTGGGGAAGCCATTGTAATCTGTAAACTGTACTTTGGAAATTTATATTTACTAAATAAAAGGTAAAAAAAGAAAAAAAAAAACAAAAAAAAAACATCAAAACTTATGGGATAAAGCAAAAACAGTGTTAAGAGAAAAGTTTATAACAAAAGGTGCCTTACATCAAGAATTTGGAAACTCTTAATGATTGAATTATCAATGCATCACAAGGATCTAGAAAAACTTCAGCAAACCAAACCCAAAAGCAGTAGAAGAGAAATAACTAGAGAAACTATCAACAAAACTGAATCAAAAACATAACAGAAAATCAGCAAAACAAAGACATGATTTTTTGAAAAATTAAACAAAATTGACTTCACCATTGGACAAACTAACCAGAGAGAGAGAGAGAGAGAGAGAGAGAGAGAGAGAGAGATAGAGAGAGAAGATCCAAATCAATTAAATTAGAGATGAAAAAAGGAATGCAAAAACAGACACCATAGAAATAAAAAGAGTCATCAGAAATGGCTACCAAGTTGTATGCCAACAAAATGGGAAATCTTGCAGAAATGTAGGGATTCATAGACATATAGAAACTACCAAAAATTTTTTTTACTTTTATTTAATGAATATAAATTTCCAAAGTACGATTTATGGATTACAATGGCTTCCCCCACATACCGTCCCTCCCACCCACTACCCTCTCCTTTCCCACACCCTCTCCCCTTCCATTCACATCAAGATTAATTTTTGATTATCTTAATATACAGAAGATCAGCTTAGTATAGATTAAGTAAGGATTTCAACAGTTTGCTCCCACACAGAAACATAAAGTGAAAAATAATAGATGATTTTTTTTAAATGATGATGAAATCAGATCAGACCTATTGTCATGTTTAATCCCAGTGAGAGTCAAGTTGGGAGTTGATAATTTCTTTTTTTTTTTTTTACAGAGGATCAGTTTAGTATACATTAAGTAAAGATTTCAACAGTTTGCACCTCCATAGAAACAAAGCGAAATATATTGTTTGAGTACTCATTATAGCATTAAATCTCAATACACAGCACATTAAGGACAGAGATCCTACATGAGGAGCAAGTGCACAGTGACTCCTGTTGTTGACTTAACCAATTGACACTCCTGTCTATGGCATCAGTAGTCTCCCTATGCTCCAGTCATGAGTTTCCAAGGCTATGGAAGCCCTCTGAGTTCTCCGATTCTTATCTTGTTTAGACAAGGTCATAGTCAAAGTGGAGGTTTTCTCCTCCCTTCAGAGAAAGGTACCTCCTTCTTTGAAGACCTGTTCTTTCCACTGGGATCTCACTCACAGAGATCTTTTGCCAGAGTGTCTTGGCTTTCCATGCCTGAAATACTCTCATGGGATTTTCAGCCAGATCCGAATGCCTTTAGTGCTGATTCTGAGGCCAGAGTGCTGTTTAGGACATCTGCCATTCTATGAGTCTGCTGAGTATCTCACTTCCCATGTTGGATCACTCTCCCCTTTATTTATTCCATCGGTTAGTGTTAGCAGGTACTAGACTTGTTTATGTGCTCCCTAAGAGACTATTGGAACTCATAAAAGATTTTGGCAAAGTAGCAGGGTATAAAATCAATGCACAAAAATCAACAGCCTTTGTATACACAGACAATGCCATGGCTGAGAAAGAACTGCTAAGATCAATCCCATTCACAATAGCTACAAAAACAATCAAATACATTGGAATAAACTTAACCAAGGACGTTCAAGATCTCTACGATGAAAATTACAAAACCTTAAAGAAAGAAATAGAAGAGGATACCAAGAAATGGAAAAATTTTCCATGCTCATGGATTGGAAGAATCAATATCATCAAAATATCCATTCTCCCAAAAGCAATTTATAAATTCAACGCAATACCCATCAAGATACCGAAGACCTTCTTCTCAGATCTGGAAAAATTGGTGCTGAAATTTATATGGAGGCACAAGAGACCTCGAATAGCTAAAGCAATCTTGTACAACAAAAACAAAGCCGGAGGCATGACAATCCCAGATTTCAGGACATACTACAGGGCAGTTGTAATCAAAACAGCATGGTACTGGTACAGAAACAGATGCATAGACCAATGGAACAGAATTGAAACACCAGAAAGCAACCCAAACATCTACAGCCAACTTATATTTGATCAAGGATCTAAAACCAATTCCTGGAGCAAGGACAGTCTATTCAATAAGTGGTGCTGGGAAAATTGGATTTCCACATGCAGAATCATGAAGCAAGACCACTACCTTATGCCTTACACAAAAATCCACTCAACATGGATTAAAGACCTAAATCTACAACCTGACACCATCAAGTTACTAGAGAACATTGGAGAAAACCTTCAAGATATTGGCACAGGCAAAGAATTTCTGGAAAAGACCCGGGAGGCACAGGCAGTCAAAGCCAAAATTAACTATTGGGACTGCATCAAATTGAGAAGTTTCTGTACTGCAAAAGAAACAGTCAGGAGAGTGAAGAGAAAACTGACAGAATGGGAAAAATATTTGCAAACTATGCAACAGATAAAGGGTTAATAACCAGAATCTACAAAGAGATCAAGAAACTCCACAAAAACAAAACCAACAACCCAATTAAGAGATGGGCCAAGGACCTCAATAGACATTTTTCAAAAGAGGAAATCCAAATGGCCAACAGGCACATGAAAAAATGTTCAACGTCACTAGCAATCAGGGAAATGCAAATCAAAACCACAATGAGGTTTCACCTCACCCCGGTTAGAATGGCTCACATACAGAAATCTACCAACAGCAGATGCTGGTGAGGATGTGGGGAAAAAGGGACACTAACCCACTGTTGGTGGGAATGCAAACTGGTCAAGCCACTATGGAAGTCAGTCTGGAGATTCCTCAGAAACCTGAAGATAACCCTACCATTCAACCCAGCCATCCCACTCCTTGGAATTTACCCAAAGGAATTTAAATTGGAAAACAAAAATGTGGTCTGCACCCTAATGTTTCTTGCAGCACAATTCACAATTGCTAAGACCTGGAACTAACCTATATGCCCATCAACGGTAGACTGGATAAAGAAATTATGGGATATGTACTCTTTAGAATACTATACCGCAGTAAGAAACAACGAAATCCAGTCATTTGCAACAAAATGGAGGAATCTGGAACACATCATGCTGAGTGAAATAAGCCAGTCCCAAAGGGACAAATACCATATGTTCTCCCTGATCGGTGACAACTGACTGAACACCAAAAAGGAAACCTCCTGAAGTGAAATGGACACTATGGGAAACGGTGACTTGATCAGCATAGCCCTGACTGTTAATGAACAACTTAATACATTATCCCTCTTAGTAGTTTTTTCTGTCTGTTCTACTTAATATGACTGGTTTAATTCTGTAATTAATACACAGTTATTCTTAAGTGTTGAAAATTAACTGAAATGTGATCCCTGTTAAACATAGAGTGGGAATAAGAGAGGGAAGAGATGTATAATTTGGGACATGCTCAAGCTTACTTGCCCCAAATGGTAGAGTTAGAAACATACCAGGGGATTCCAATTCAATCCCATCAAGGTGGCATGTACCAATGCCATCGCACTATTCCAAGTGATCAATTTCAGTTCTCAATTGATCATAATGAAAGGACTAAGAGTCAAAGGGAGCACATAAACAAGTCTAGTACCTGCTAACACTAACCGATGGAATAAATAAAGGGGAGAGTGATCCAACATGGGAAGTGAGATACTCAGCAGACTCATAGAATGGCAGATGTCCTAAACAGCACTCTGGCCTCAGAATCAGCACTAAAGGCATTCGGATCTGGCTGAAAATCCCATGAGAGTATTTCAGGCATGGAAAGCCAAGACACTCTGGCAAAAGATCTCTGTGAGTGAGATCCCAGTGGAAAGAACAGGTCTTCAAAGAAGGAGGTACCTTTCTCTGAAGGGAGGAGAGAACCTCCACTTTGACTATGACCTTGTCTAAACAAGATAAGAATCGGAGAACTCAGAGGGCTTCCATAGCCTTGGAAACTCATGACTGGAGCATAGGGAGACTACTGATGCCATAGACAGGAGTGTCAATTGGTAAAGTCAACAACAGGAGTCACTGTGCACTTACTCCTCATGTAGGATCTCTGTCCTTAATGTGCTGTGTATTGAGATTTAATGCTATAACGAGTACTCAAACAATATATTTCACTTTGTTTCTATGGGGGTGCAAACTGTTGAAATCTTTACTTAATGTATACTAAACTGATCCTCTGTAAAAAAAAAAAAAAAGAAATTATCAACTCCCAACTTGACTCTCACTGGGATTAAACATGACAATAGGTCTGATCTGATTTCATCATCATTTAAAAAAATCATCTATTATTTTTCACTTTATGTTTCTGTGTGGGAGCAAACTGCTGAAAATCCTTACTTAATCTATACTAAGCTGATCTTCTGTATATTAAGATAATCGAAAATGAATCTTTATGTGAATGGAAGGGGAGAGGGTGTGGGAAAGGAGAGGGTAGTGGGTGGGAGGGACGGTATGTGGGGGAAGCCATTGTAATCCATAAATCGTACTTTGGAAATTTATATGCATTAAATAAAAGTTAAAAAAAAGAAAAGAAATGAATCCACTGCGTATTTTTGAGATATCATCTGCAACATCTGGCTCACCAATGTGACTGAGAAAGAGACAGTGTGTCGGACTTGGCAAGCCGCACCCTGGATTTAGGCACGAAGGCTCCTCTGTGTTTTGTGTGCTGTTTGGTTCCGTGAGGGTGAGCACAGAACCCCCTCCTACTCTCCTCTTTCCTTGTCCTTGTCCTTGGTCTAAGTAACGCCAGGTTAGGCACACATCACCCAGAAGCATACATCACTTCTCGACTCCTCCTTTTACTTTCAGTTTTCCCAGCAAATTCACATAAGGCACTGATCATCCCAGATCTCAGAACCAAATCATCTTCCTTCACTCGAGAGAGGTGACACTCTGGAGACACTGTGTGGGCATATGGCCTTGACCTAACGAATCAAGGAAATCCCCCACTAAGCACAGGACATACTTACGATCTGATACACCACTGTTTGTGTAACATAGGGAAACCTCCTTCAAAATGCCATCAACCACTGAGGTGCTGGGAATTTGCTTTGTAATGGCAACAGTGCTGTGTGTGTCTTTCCTTTGGCTAGAATTGGTGTGGCATGTTGTGCCACTCTTAAGCGCTCATACATGGGAAAGATACCCCCCTCTCAGAAGCGCACACAGATTACCAAACATAGTGAATCTGAGTGATAAGAGCCTGTCACTCCAGGTGTCTGTCTCACAGACAACAGTTGATGACCTAGGGAGAGAGAGCTCTGACAGTGAAAGTGACGATGTAGCATACCAGGTAGTAAACAAGGTAGCAATGCCTAGTCTGCTAGCCCCCATATACTCGTAGGATAAACTTAGAGGACCTCTAAACAACAACTCATGCTAGGTCATCCTATCCGCACTCAGTGAGGATCCCAACCTTTGTGGCAGTACAAGGACACCCCAAGATCTTAGGGCAGCTGCTAGACCCCATCCCACCTGCATGTTTGCTGTTAATGTAAGAGCAGATGCAGAATTCAGGCCATGGATTCCAACACCAATAAATGGCATTACTATGCTAAAAAAGACTTCTCAAGAGTCAGGTCCTCACTCTCCCTACTTTGAACAAGTGCTCACACAATGGCCAGCAAACCTTCAAACTCATTTTGACTGGGTTGCACTGCTCAAAGCATGTTTGTCAAGACCACAGTTCTTACAGTGGAAAGCCTCCTATCAGGAAGAGGCTGAAACTGTGCCAAGGAATAATGCAGCCTATGGAATAGCATTAACCTTTGATAGGCTTACAAGCCATGGCACCTACATATATCCTCAAGAACAGGCCCGCATTGGAGTAGTTGCCTATTTTGATCAGGTCAGAGATTTGGCAATTAAAGCCTTAAAAAATATAAATCCTCCTGATTATAGTAAGCTCTTTAGAAATCTAGTTCAAGGCCCAGGAAATGGTTCCCCAAATTCCTTGCCAGAGTCTTGGAGGCTGTAGAGAAAAGATTACTGCCTGGCCCTGATCAAGACAATTTAGTCAAACAATTAGCTTGGGAAGAGGCTACCAAAGAGGCAAAAACAGCAATTGCCCCAGTCCATAATGAAGACATTTCTAAATGGATAGTAGCAACAAAGGAGGTAAACCCTGCCGATACACCCATACAGGCCCAAACTGTAGCCATTAACAAATTGAACACAAAGAAGTCTAATGACCCTCCAGTTTCTTGGGGATGCCAGGAAATAGGACACCTGCGGTGAAACTGCTCAAATGCTGAAAGAAAGGGCAAGCCCAAAACAGTGTGTCCCAGATGTAAAAATGGCATTCATTGGGCAAAAGATTGCAAGACCAAACCTTTAAACTTCCAGTGGGTTGGCCCTCAGCTCAGCAAGTAAAAGGGAGTCCCACCACCATTAACTGGTTGATGCCCATCATCAATCTGTCGAATATTGATCCTATATTTAGATGACATTGCCTGTGTGGGTTTAATTGATACAGGAGCAGATGTTACTGTCTTAAAAGCTAGGGACTCAAGAAAAATGCAATATTGGAAGACGGCACCCAGAGCTGCCCTTGGAGGGTGAACCAATGGCAAAGGAAGACCTTTCTCTCTGTCTCTCTCTCTCTCACTGTCCACTTTGCCTGTCAAAAAAAATTTAAAAAATTGGCTGATCAGGTCATAACACCTGTAACGTGGCAAGATGACAATGGAGAATATGGGAACCATCTTTCCACTAATTGCTGAGGTTTCCATGATCTTATGGGGTAGAGATGTGCTCTCACAAATGCAAGTGGTCCTTGCTATGGATCACAAAGCTCCACAAGCCAACAGCTTTAAAGGAGAATCTAAAAGTAAGGTTCTTCCCCAATTCTAGGGGCCACTGCTCACCTCATACAAAAGCCAGACCCAATCCCCATTGAATGGGAAAAAACAGGAAATATCTGGGTAGAGCAGTGACCAATATTATAACCCAAAGTTAGCATCCTTAGAGAATTGGTACAGGAACAACTGGAAAAGGGACAGATAGAGCCCTCCACTAGCCCTCACAACAAACCCATTTTTGTGATATCAAAGAAACAGGGAAAATATAGGTAGGCTACTACAGGATGTGAGAGCCAATAACAAAATCATTAAAAAGATGAGAACACCCCAGGCTGGCATTCCCCATCCAGGGGCCATTCCTAATGGATACCACATAGTTACCATTGATATCAAAGATTGCTTCTTTTCCATTGCCATCACAGAGGAGAATAGGCTTACTTTGACTTTACAGTATGGGAGCCCAATTTCCAGCTCCCTGCAAAAAGTTTCCAGTGGACAGTACTCCCACAAGACATGAAAAATAGCCCTGCCATTTGCCAAAGATACTTTTCTCATGTGACCAGCACACTTAAAGATCAGTGCTTGGTCATACATTATGTGGATGATATCTTACTTGCTCACAAGAATGCAGCAACTCTTAGAATGACTGTCTAAGTGAGACAGTAGAAATTTACAATTCCTGGGTTTGTCTATTGTCACAGAAAAGGTACAACATCTTCCTCCCTTTCAATTCTTGGGTTATCAAATCTCCTCCCATATATCTCCAGTGGGCCCAAACATAAATACTCACTTAATGAACTTCAGCAACTATGTGGCCAAATCAATTGGCTGAAGCCCTTCCTTCCCCTAATACCTGCAAAACTTAGACCACTATATGATTTACTAAGGGGAACAGCCTTTCTTCAAAAATCACATTGACACCAGCAGCCAAATCCACCATAGAGAAGATCAACACCAATTTGTCAAATTTAAAAATCTTTAGATATGACCCTCAGGTGCTTCTATATGCCATAACCATATCTACCCTCAAGGCCCCCTTAGGAATTATTAGGCAACAACATGGACCACTTTTTTGGGTACACATAGCCTGGAGTGATTGTCATAAAATAGAAAACAATAGATGCCATCCTTATGATTGGACTTAAATTAAGATATTATACCAATAAGATTTTTTTAAAGCTTTTATTTAATGAAATAAATTTCCAAAGTACAGAATATGGATTACAATGGCTTTCCCCCCATAACTTCCCTCCAATCCTCAACCCTCCCCTTATACACTCCCCCTCCCCTTCCATTCACATCAAGATTCATTTTCGATTCTCTTTATATACAGAAGATCAGTTTAGTATACCTTAAGCAAAGATTTCAACAGTTTGCTCCCACACAGAAACATAAAGTGAAAAATACTGTTTGAGTACTAGTTATAGCATTAAATCTCAATGTACAGCACACTAAGGACAAAGATCCTACATGACGAGTAAGTGCACAGTGACTCCTGTTGTTGACTTTACCAATTGACACTCTTGTTTATGGCATCAGTAATCACCCTAGTCTCTTGTCATGAGTTGCCAAGGCTATGAAAGCCCCCTGAGTTCACCGACTCTGATCATATTTAGACAAGGTTGAAGTCAGAGTGGAAGTTCTCTCCTCCCTTCAGAGAAAGGTACCTCCTTCTTTGATGACCCGTTGTTTCCACTGGGATCTCACTCGTGGAGATCTTTCATTTAGGTTTTTTTTTCTTTTTCCCCCAGAGTGTCTTGGCTCTGCATGCCTGAAATTCTCTCATGGGCATTTCAGCCAGATCTGCATGCCTTAAGGGCTGATTCTGAGGCCAGAGTGCTGTTAGAACATTTGCCATTCTATGGGTCTGCTGTGTATCTTACTTCCCATGTTGGATCGTTCTCTCCCTTTTTGATTCTATCAGCTAGTATTTGCAGACACTATTCTTGTTTATGTGATCCCTTTGGTTCTTAGTCCTATCATTATGATCAATTGTGAACAGAAATTGATCACTGGGAGTAGTGAGATGGCATTGGGACATGCCACCTTGATGGGATTGAATTGGAATCCCCTGGTATGTTTCTAACTCTACCGTTTGAAGTAAGTCAGCTTGAGCATGTCCTGAATTGCACATCTCTTCCCACTCTTATTCCCACTCTTATAGTTAACAGCGATCACTTTTCAGTGAAGTTTCAGCACTTAAGAAGAATTGTGTATTGATTACAGTATTCAACCAAAAGTATTAAGTAGAACAAACAAAAATACTAAGAGGGATAACATAGTAAGCTGCTAATCAACAGTCAGGGTGAGGGCTGATCAAGTCACCATTTCTCATAGTGTTCATTTCACTTTAACAGATTTCCTTTTCGGTGCTCAGTTAGTTGTCACCTATCAAGGAAAACAAGTGGTATTTGTCCCTTTGGGATTGGCTTATTTCATTCAGCATACTGTTTTCCAAATTCCTAACAGGGATCACTTTTCAGTTAAAATTTAAACACCTAAGAATAATTGTGTGTTAATTACAGAGTTCAACCAATGGTACTAGAACAAAAAAAAAAATACTAAAATGGATAAAGTATTACATAGTACATCAACCATCAGGACAAGAGTTGATCAAGTCACTATCACTATCTCAATTAGAAATATCGACATTGATGCAGAATAGCATGCTCTTTCAAACTTTAATGATCAATTTCCCAGGACAGGTTGGCAATCACCTGGCAGCGAACAGGCTACTCCAGACACTACAAACTTTAGAAATAGACTATCCAAAACATGCTTTCCCTACTAATGAACCTATACCCATGGCACCATGTGAATTTATGGACTCCAACAAGTCACACTTTGTAATAGTGATCAAATCTTTAACAGAAAAAGATAAGATCCATGTAGAACCCCACGGGGGATCAGTACAATTGGGAGAAATAAGAGCAATAGTCAAGGTTCTACTCCTTAGCCAGGATGGGCCAGTAAGTATATTTTTGGACAGCAAATACTCAGTACAGGTACCAAAGAAGATCCCTTTTGCAGTCTTTAACCTGACCAATAAGCCAATTGACCAGATGTTCACAACACTTTAAGAGCTAACTGAAAACAGAAAATACCCATGGTATGTATTTTATATATATATTATATATATAAATATATATATATTTATATATATATTTATATATATAATATATATTATATATATTATATATATAATATATATATATATTATATATATATATCACACGTAAGATCACATACTGGGTTACCTGGCTTTATTTTCCAAGGCAACAAAAAGTTGATCATCTTATCTCCTATAACATGGCTTCCATTGGACATTTAGAACAAGCATGTATTTTAGACCAAAAATTTCATATGTCAGAAAGCAACCTAAAATTGCTTTTCCCAGAGCTAACAATGAGCCAATGCAAACACCTAGTGCACTCTTGCAAGAATTGTGCACCCCTTGCCCCATTAGGCCCAGTGCAACAGCAGGATTGAACCCACAAGACCTTGCTCCTAATAAGCTATGGCAAGTGGATGTCACCCATATTAACTAGTTTAGTAAACAACTTTGTCCATGTGGTGGTAGATACTTATTCAAAGGCTGTATTTACAACAACCCAATCTAGAGAAAAGGCTAGTAATGTAATAAAGGTGATTAAATCAGCCATGTTGGTCCTTGGTGTCCTCTGGACCATAAAGACTGATAACGGGCCAGCAAATACATCACAGGAATTTAATTCCTTCCTGAAATCCTGGAACATACAGTCTGCCACAGGTATCCCATACAACCCATAGGGACAGGAAATCATGGAAAGAACTCATAGGATGATTAAAGATCTCTTACAAAGACAAAAAAAAATCCTATGTGCTCAGACCCACAGCTTGCATTGACTGAGGTCCTTTTCACTATCAATTTTCTTACTTTTGATTCCCAAGGGATCAGCCCAGCTTATAAACACTGGGGATCCTTTCCATCCCAGACTCCAGCTGCTCTATTTAGGTGGAAAGACCCCCTGACAGGGGAATGGAAGAGACCACACCTCTGCTTGTGTCTTTCCAGAGAATGCGGAACAGCCCATTTGGGTACCAGCCAGAAACATCAAGTCTGCAATTGATAGCCAACCAGAACCAGCTGAACAAGACTGAGAATCCACCTTGTTTTCAGTCACACCTGTCTATCATCCTACCCTGAGAAACTGCCCATAACAATATCTGTTATTGTTTTATACCCCACTAGCTCTGGTCAGCCACTTGAATGGCCCACAGCCTGTGTGTGGTCATACCCTTCCTGATTTCCATTGTTCCTCATTCCTACCCCTATCTGAGCAAGCAATCCTGCCACAGGTATCCCACACAACCCATAGGGACAGGCATCATTGAAAGAACTCATAGGATGATGAAAGATCTCTTACAAAGACAAAAAAAAAAATCCTATGTGCTCAGACACACAGCTTGATTTGACTGAGGTCAATATGAGCTCAGTCTCTCAATATGTACATTAGTCAATGACGGGTAAGATCCCCTGGGGGACAACCTAAGACAGGCACAGCTGCATACGGAGACCACATGGAAATGGGATCAACAATGGTATGGCCAAGAATCATGCCTCTCATTGCTCAAAAATAAATGAAAATGGGGAAATGTGGTGTAATGCGAAGGCCATGCAAGGTGGCCCCTGGCAAGCGAGTGTCAGTTACTCAGGAATGGCTTTGGAAACTGCCTGGCCACAGGCTGTGATTGGTTGGGGCATAGACAGCCCCTTGGCTGGTCTTGGCTATATAAGATGTTGTATCAACTGAAATAAACGAGTCTGTGGACTGCTTGCCTCAAGCCTGTGTTCGCCTGACTCCTGGGGTCTGTGTGGTGACTCTGCACTTCTTGCTCCCACCACACTCCTCTCAGAAACGAATCCACTGCAACATTGTTGAGAAATCAACTGTGACAGGTCTGTGTGGGTGCAATCTGTTGAAATCTTCATCAGTATGTTCTCAGTTGATCACTTGTTTATAAAGATAATTTAAAATGAGGCCAGCGCCACAGCTCAATAGGCTAATCCTCCACCTTGCAGCGCCAGCACACCAGGTTCTAGTCTGGTCAGGATGCCAGATTCTGTCCTGGTTGCCTCTCTTCCAGGCCAGCCCTCTGCTATGGCCCGGGAGTGCAGTGGAGGATGGTCCAAATCCTTGGGCCCTGCACCTGCATGGGAGACCAGGAGAAGCACCTGGCTCCTGGCTTCGGATCAGCGTGGTGCGCTGGCTGCAGCGCGCCGGCCATGGCGGCCATTGGGGGGTGAACCAATGGCAAAGGAAGACCTTTCTCTCTGTCTCTCACTGTCCACTCTGCCTGTCAAAAAAAAAAAATGATACTTAAGGTAGAATGGGATGGTGGGTGGGGGAAGTAGTTATCGGGGGGAAGAACTGCTATAATCCAAAAGTTGAACTTTTGAAATTTATGTTGATTAAATAAATTTTTTTCTAAAACAGGGTCAGTATATTGAATGTAACCACCCTATTCTGTTTTGACTAATAATAATATGACCTTAATTACAGTGCATAGGTGTATATGAGAGGGTTCTGAGAGATAGGTCTGTTCACAAAGTGTTACCATATCCATGCTTTGTATAAAAATAGTCTGTTCAAAGGAATTTTCCTGTTCCTTATTTTGGTCTATGTTTTACTTTTGGTTTCTAAATGATTTCCAAAAAAATCAAGGACAGGAAATTATTATTAGTTATTATTAACAAATAACCACCATAGGCCGGCGCTGTGGCTCAATAGGCTAATCCCCCACCTTGCGGCGCCAGCACACCAGGTTCTAGTCCCAGTTGGGTTGCCAGATTCTGTCCTGGCTGCCCCTCTTCCAGGCCAGCTTTCTGCTGTGGCCCGGGAGTGCCGTGGAGGATGGCCCAAGTGCTTGGGCCCTGCACCCCATGGGAGACAGGAAAAGCACTTGGCTCCTGCCTTCGGATCAGCATGGTGCACTGGCTGCGGCAGCCATTGGAGGGTGAACCAACGGCAAAGGAAGACCTTTCTCTCTGTCTCTCTCTCTCACTGTCCACTCTGCCTGTAAAAAATAAAAATAAAAAAAAACACAAATAGCCACCATAACAGATCCATAAATGGGTGAGCTGAATACCTGCCAGCTCAACTAAATTCTGCCCTCAGCCCCTGACCAGGTTATTCTTCATAAGTGGAAGAGATGCCTACGTGTGTCTACCAACTAATTAAAATCACTGACATCACTCTGAATGTTTTTATCTCCAGTAACCAAACTCTAACACACAGCAGGGGCAACCAATTGAAAATGTAAAATGAAGACATCCTAATCTGTCCTCTACACACTATTTAGTTATTATATACTTTCTGTTTTCCCTCAGTTATAGAGAGAGTGTCTCTGGTAAAATACATAATAGCTAGCCTCTCAGTGGGTAATCACCACATTTAATGAGTAACAGGTTATTTGCGAAACATGTTAAATAGAGAATCTGTGTCATATTCTGCTATCTTCTTTACCAATGCCCTCAAAGAACAATCTTCTGCCTCTTTTGCATGCATTAGAGACTTGTTGTCCAGCACATGTGGGTGATAACCACATTTCAACTGATCTATTGGTGGCTCCACAGAGACACAGCTCTGACTCACAGTTCGGATGTTACAAGTCTAGGGAACATGCAGTAAAGAGTCTGAACAGCAGAATTTAGCTAAGGACTATGGTGTTATATGACTTCAGATTACTGTGAAAATAAGGACAATGATGGAAAGGATGCAGAGGAGAGAAAACTATCCTCAAAGTGAACAATAAAGCTCATTCTGGGAACCATCAGTTTTATTACCCTTCACCTTCCCTCTATGGTTCTTCCACTCTGTCTCCCATCTTTTTTTCTGGACTAACAGGTATTCCACATTTGGCACCAGCAGGGCTTTTAATCTGCCCTGCAGGTTTTCAAAGAGGAACATGCAGATTACTGATGCCATAGACAGGAGTGTCAATTTGTAAAGTCAACACAGGAGTCACTGTGCATTTACTCCACATGTAGGATCTCTGTCCTTAATGTGCTGTACATTGAGACTTAATGCTATAACGAGTACTCAAACAGTATATTTCACTTTGTGTTTCTATGGTTCTATGGGGGTGCAAACTGTTGAAATTTTTACTTAATGTATACTAAACTGATCTTCTGTGAAAAAAAAAAAAAGAAATTATCAATTCCCAACTTGACTCTCACTGGGATTAAACATGACAATAGGTCTTATCTGATTTCATCATCATTTAAAAAATCATCTATTATTTTTCACTTTATGTTTCTATGTGGGAGCAAACTGTTGAAATCTTTACTTAATGTATGCTAAACTGATCTTCTGTATATAAAGAGAATAGAAAATGAATGTTTATGTGAATGGAAGGGGAGAGGGAGTAGGAAAGGGGAGGGTTGTGGGTGGGAGGGGCGTTATGGGGGGAAGCCATTGTAATCCATAAGCCGTACTTTGGAAATTTATATTCATTAAATAAAAGTTAAAAAAAACTGAGGCCAGCGCCACAGCTCAATAGGCTAATCCTCCACTTTGCCGCACCAGCACACCAGGTTCTAGTCCCGGTCGGGGAGCCGGATTCTGTCCTGGTTGCCCCTCTTCCAGGCCAGCCCTCTGCTATGGCCCAGGAGTGCAGTGGAGGATGGCCCAAGTGCTTGGGCCCTGCACCTGCATGGGAGACCAGGAGAAGCACCTGGCTCCTGGCTTCGGATCAGCGTGGTGCGCTGTGCGCACCGGCCACGGCGGCCATTGGAGGGTGAACCAATGGCAAAGGAAGACCTTTCTCTCTGTCTCTCACTGTCCACTCTGCCTGTCAAAAAAAAATGATACTTAAGGTAGAATGGGATGGTGGGTGGGGGAAGTAGTTATCGGGGGGAAGAACTGCTATAATCCAAAAGTTGAACTTTTGAAATTTATGTTGATTAAATAAATTTTTTTCTAAAACAGGGTCAGTATATTGAATGTAACCATCCTATTCTGTTTTGACTAATAATATTATTACCGTAATTTCAGTGCATAAGTGTATATGAGAGGGTTCTCAGAGGTCTGTTCACAAAGTGTTACCATATCCATGCTTTGTATAAAAATAGTCTGTTCAGAGGAATTTCCTGTTCCTTATTTTGGTCTATGTTTTACTTTTGGTTTCTAAATGATTTCCAACAAATCAAGGACAGGAAATTATTATTAATTATTAACAAATAGCCACTGTAGGCCGGCGCCACGGCTCAATAGGCTATCCCCCACCTTGCGGCGCCAGCACACCAGGTTCTAGTCCCGGTTGGGTTGCCAGATTCTGTCCTGGTTGCCCCTCTTCCAGGCCAGCTTTCTGCTGTGGCCCGGGAGTGCCGTGGAGGATGGCCCAAGTGCTTGGGCCCTGCACCCCATGGGAGACCAGGAGAAGCACCTGGCTCCTGCCTTCAGATCAGTGTGGTGCGCTGGCCGCGGCAGCCATTGGAGGGTGAACCAACAGCAAAGGAAGACCTTTCTCTCTGTCTCTCTCTCTCACTGTCCACTCTGCCTGTAAAAAATAAAAATAAAAATAAAAATAAAAAACACAAATAGCCACCATAACAGATCCATAAATGGGTGAGCTGAATACCTGCCAGCTCAACTAAATTCTGCCCTCAGCCCCTGACCAGGTTATTCTTCATAAGTGGAAGAGATGCCTACGTGTGTCTACCAACTAATTAAAATCACTGACATCACTCTGAATGTTTTTATCTCCAGTAACCAAACTCTAACACACAGCAGGGGCAACCAATTGAAAATGTAAAATGAAGACATCCTAATCTGTCCTCTACACACTATTTAGTTATTATATACTTTCTGTTTTCCCTCAGTTATAGAGAGAGTGTCTCTGGTAAAATACATAATAGCTAGCCTCTCAGTGGGTAATCACCACACTTAATGAGTAACAGGTTATTTGCGAAACATGTTAAATAGAGAATCTGTGTCATATTCTTCTGCTATCTTCTTTACCAATGCCCTCAAAGAACAATCTTCTGCCTCTTTTGCATGCATTAGAGACTTGTTGTCCAGCACATGTGGGTGATAACCACATTTCAACTGATCTATTGGTGGCTCCACAGAGACACAGCTCTGACTCACAGTTCGGATGTTACAAGTCTAGGGAACATGCAGTAAAGAGTCTGAACAGCAGAATTTAGCTAAGGACTATGGTATTATATGACTTCAGATTACTGTGAAAATAAGGACAATGATGGAAAGGATGCAGAGGAGAGAAAACTATCCTCAAAGTGAACAATAAAGCTCATTCTGGGAACCATCAGTTTTATTACCCTTCACCTTCCCTCTATGGTTCTTCCACTCTGTCTCCCATCTTTTTTTCTGGACTAACAGGTATTCCACATTTGGCACCAGCAGGGCTTTTAATCTGCCCTGCAGGTTTTCAAAGAGGAACATGCAGAGAAAAGTATCCAGCACTGTAACTATCTGGTATGGGAGAATCCCATTTCAAATGCATCCTACCACAGCACCACATTCATAAGTTTTAATGGGTTTTAGGAAGGCACATATCTATACATAGGATAGTCATATGAGATAACAGAATGAGACAAATGTGTGTATAAGACTTGTCAAAACACTAAATGACAAATAATGCTTCCTGTTGTACATATACTTCATGGTGCAAGGCACTATGTAGATTTGAAGCCATTTAACTAAATAAAAACAACCTTGGAAGGCAGAAACATTCATTATCCCACCATTCATAAGCATCATAGGTCATAGAAACCAAGCACTTGAAGCAAAACTGGAATTTACCAGCCTAGCCCATCTGGGTCCACTAACTCTGGAAAGGCCTGACTACCAGCTACACAATCTCAATGCCACCCAAAATTCTCCTCTCAAAAACATACCTGTGCATTCCTTCAATGTGTGTTCAGTATGTATTCCATAATTCACTCAGGCCTTTCACAAGTAAAATTACAAAATCAAGGTCATCTCACTCTCTGGAACATCAAATTAAATACAGGAGTGAAAGTAATCAGCCTCCAGAGTCAGAACTCCCTAAGTTGAAATAAAGCAAAAGGTTATTCTCCTGTATCTTCAGCATATCCTGTAAACAACCAGATACTTCTGTATGGATTGTGGTGGGGATAGCTAAGAACACTTCCCCTCTATGTAGAAAAACAAATCTAAATAAAGACAAACAACATAGAGCTTTCCAAGCAGGGGGCTTTCCAAGCAGGAGCTTTCCAGGAAGAGGGAGAAGGAAGGCGTTTTCTGAGAAAAATGCAGTAGATTAAATAAAGTAATGTTATTAGATCAACTGCAACAAATCAGGTAATCAGGTATGACTTACTTATTTTTAAAAAGATTTATTGCCCCAAATGGTGGAGTTAGAAATGTTCCAGGGGATTCCAATACAATCCCATCAAGGTTGCATGTACCAATGCCATCTCACTAGTCAAAGTGATCAGTTTCAGGTCACAATTGATCACACTGAGAGGTCTAAGAGTCAAAGGGATCACACAAACAAGACTAGTGTCTGCTAATACTAACGGATAGGATAAAAATTGAGAGAATGATCCAACATGGGAAGTGGGATACACAGCAGGCTCTCAGAAAGGCTGATGTCCTAAACAGCATTCTGGCCTCAGCATCAGCACTTAAGGCATTCAGATCGGGCTGAAGAGCCCATGGGAGTATTTTAGGCATGGAAAGCCAAGACACTCTGGCAATAAAAAAAAGAATACCTAAATGAAAGATCTCTGTGAGTGAGATCACCGTGGAAAGAACGGGTCATCAAAGAAGGAGGTGCCTTTCTCTGAAGGGAGGAGAGAACTTCCACTTTGACTACGACCTTGTCTAAATAAGATCGGAGTTGGCAAACTCAAGAGGCTTCCATAGCCTTGGCAACTCATGACTAGATCCTAGGGAGATTACTGATGCCATAAACAAGGGTGTCAAATTGTTAAGTCAACAACAGGAGTCACTGTGTACTTACTCCTCATGTGGGATCTGTCCTTAATGTGCTGTCCAATGTGATGTAATGCTATAACTAGTACTGAAACACTACTTTACACTTCGTGTTTCTGTGTGGGTGCAAACTGAAACACTACTTTACACTTCGTGTTTCTGTGTGGGTGCAAACTGATGAAATCTTTACTTAATACATACTAAATCGATCTTCTGTATATAAAGAGAATTGAAAATGAATCTTGATGTGAATGGAAAGGGAGAGGGAGCGGGAGATGGGAGGGTGTGCGGGTGGGAGGGAAGTTATGGGGGGGGAAGCCATTGTAATCCATCAACTGTGCTTTGGAAAATTGTATTTACTAAATAAAAGTTTTAAAAAGATTTATTTATTTATTTGAAACTCAGAGTAGTTGAACAGAGAAAGGAGATGCAGAGAGAGAGTGAGAGGTCTTCCATCGATGGTTCACTCCCCCAATGGCCACAATGGCTGGAGCTATACCAATATGAAGTCAGATGCCAGGAGCTTCTTCCAGGTCTCCCTCATGGGTGCAGGAGTGCAAGTCCTTGGGGCCTTCCTCTACTGCTTTCCCAGGCCATACCACAGAGCTGGATTGGAAATGGAGCAGCAGGGTCTTAAACTGCCGCCCATATGGGATGCTGGAGCTTCAAGCCAGGGCATTAACCCACTGCGCTACAGCATGGGCCTCATGTATGACTTTCTATGATGTCTGTACAGGTAGTGCTATCACAATAAAATATGCAGTCAAATGTTGTTTAACTGAATATGTGTCAGGAAAGAAAGGAATTTGTGTTAGAGAATGTAAGACAGTGCCCTGCTCTATTTAGTGCCCAGAATGTGTGGACCAAACAATCCCCCACATAACCCAGCAGAACTATAAAGCTGTTTTTCCTGTTAAAAACCTGGTGTGTCCTGCCTTTCTGTCCATGTTTCCTGCTATATTTATAGTAGCTCCTATCCTGGAATCAGAGATGCCAATTCTAGTGTACTTTGTTCCTGGGCTGATCATTCTGGAAGAATTAACCTCACCAGGTACCACTAGACCACTTGCCCTGTGGCTGACTAGCCTCTTGAAGTGTGCTGGGGAATCTCATCCTGGGAGCAAACGAACCTGGGAGGCACTGTAACTATACAAGATAAAAGAGATAACAACTAGTTGGAATTGTGAGAAAATTGTAGTACCCCAGGCTCAAGAAGCGAAATAAAGCACAAATTTGTAGTGGGCCAGGTTCCAAAGAAGCCAAAGAAAAACCTGATCACCTCCCTAAAATTTGCAGAGTGAACAGAACTGCAATTTTAATAAAATGGCAACTCCAATGCTTGGGGGTTTTGTTGGAAATGCTATATGAATATGTGCTATTGAGACATACAGAGCAAAACTTCTAACTCAACCAAAGGACTGAAGCTAATGTGGATCCATTGAAATAGTCCCTCTCGGGTACACCCAGCAAAAGATAAACTGTCATAATTTTGCCTTTGTTCTCCTCCCTTTTAGAGGAAGGAAATGTGTAGTGCACAGAACAAGTATACCAAAGTCATTGCATGATAAAAGCAGAGTTATCTAAATTTGAGCTCCAGACTTTGAGATCTTAAACTCTCCATAGTGTAGTATTGACAGAGAGTCAGAATGAAAAATGTGTGACAGATAGCCCTGAAGAGTTGTACCCTAATGCAGAGCATAGTCTAGATAAAAATCTGCCACCAAGAAAGTAGCTGAGGCCCAGAAAGGTCCACGTAAATGCTAAGAAAAACAGCACAGAGGAGGTAGAGCTTCCAGGATACCTAAGACAGATCCTATGGAAAAGGCTAAAATACTGGGGACTCAAGAGATGGGAGCTAAAGATTCAGAGGTTCCAGGGAGAAAAGCCAGGCAACCCAAGATATGGAGAGTCCAGAGACAAAAGTGGGTCACAGGGCCCAAGGCCAGAATCAGAGATACTGAAGAAATGAGGATATAACAAACAAAAATTAAATATTAGCAATTAAAAATTAAATATTTCAAATAAAAAAAAACAGTACAAAGCTCAACAATAGATTGAATAGGAACATAAAAGAGTATCTGAACTAGAGAAAAAGCATTTGAAATTTTTCAGTTAGACCAAAAATAAAAGAACTACTTACAGACTTGACCAGAAAAGAACTTCACAGTGACACATTGTAAGGAAACTTAGAAAAATAAAACATAAAGAAATGATTCTAAATTACACAAGAGAAATGACAGATTGCTTTCAAAGGATCTCCAAGTAAATTCACAGCTGACTTCTCATCAGATATGCTACAGTCTAGGAGAGAATGGAGGGAGCAATTCTTTAGAGAGAAAAAAAAAACTGTTAACCAAGAATACTATGCTCTATAAAACACTGATTTATGAGTTAGGTGAATTAAAGCCTTTCCATAAAAAAAAAAGAAATTGAAAGAATTTGTCATGATTCATCCAGACTTAAAAAGTTGCTAAACTATGTGCTACACACAAAAACATTGTCATAACTATGACAGAAGGTGAACACAGAAAATCTCCCACTAAGGGGCTGGCGCCTTTGCTCACTTGGTTAATACTCTGCCTGTGGCACCATCATCTCACGTAGGTGCTGGTTCTAGTCCCAGCTGTTCTTCTTCCAGGCCACCTCTCTGCTGTAGCCTGGGAAAGCAGTGGAGGATGGCCCAAGTGCTTAGGCAACTGCACTTGAGTGGGAGACCAGGAAGAAGCACCTAGCTCCTGGCTTTGGATTGGATCAGGGTAGCTCAGACTGTAGTGGGCATTTGGGGAGTAAACCAATGGAAGAAAGACCTTTCTCTCTGTCCTATCTCTGTATAACTCTATATATCAAATAAATAAAATAAAAACAAAGAAAACCTCCCAATAAAAGTACAAAGGAAATCCAAAGTATAGGAATACTTTAAAAAGGGCCAGGGCCAAGTCAATATTCATAAGCTGAAACTGAAACTGACCACTTTGACTAGTGAGATGGCAATGCTACATGCCACCTTGATGGGATTGAATTGGAATCCCCTGGCAAAATTCTAAATACACTGTTTGGGGCAAGTCCCATTGAGCATGTGCCAAACTTGATCATAATGATAGGATTAAGAGTCAAAGGGATCACATAAACAAGACTAGTGTCTGATAATAAAATGTTAAGAATTAAAAAAGGAGAATGATCCAACATGGGAAGTGGAATACAAAGAAGACTCATAGAATGGCAGATGTCTTAAACAGAACTCTGGCCTCAGAATCAGCCCTTAAGGCATTCAGATCTACCTAAAAAGCCCGTGAGAGTACTTCAGGCATGGAAAGACAAGAAACAGTGACTTCATCAGTCCTTGTCCTGACTATTGATGCTCAACTTAATACTTTATCCCTTTTAGTATTTTTGATCTACTTAATACTATTGGTTGAACTGTTTAATACACAATTAATACTTAGGTGTTTAAATTTACCTGAAAAGTGATCTCTGTTAAATATAAGAGTGGGATTAAGGGAGGGAGGAGATGTACAATTTGGGACAAGCTCAAAGAAACTTGCCCCAAATGGTAGAGTTAGACACATGCCAGGGGATTCCAATTCAATCCCATCAAGGTTGAATGTACCAATGCCATCTCACTAGTCCAAGTGATCAATTTCTGTTCACAATTGATCATAATGATAGGACTAACAGTCAAAGGGATCACATAAACAAGTCTAGTGTCTGCTAATACTAACTGATAGAATTAAAAAGGAAAGAATGATCCAACATGGGAAGTGAGATACCCAGCAGACCCATAGAATGGCAGATGTCCTAAACAACACTCTGGCCTCAGAATCAGCACTTAAGGCATTCAGATCTGGCTGAAGAGCCCATGGGAGTATTTTAGGCATGGGAAGCCAAGACACTCTGGCAATAAAAAAAAAGAAGACCTAAATGAAAGATCTCTGCGAGATCCAAGTGGAAAGAACAGGTCATCAAAGAAGGAAGTAACTTTCTCTGAAGGGAGGAGAGAACTTCCACTTTACTATGACCTTGTCTAAATATGATCAGAGTCAGTGAACTCAAGAGGCTTCCACAGCCTTGGCAACTCATGACAATGGCCTAGGGTGATTACTGATGCCATAAACAAGAGCGTCAATTGTTAAGTCAACAACAGGAGTCACTGTGCACTTACTCCCCATGTAGGATCTCTGTCCTTAATGTGTTGTACAATGGGAATTAATGCTATAACTCGTACTCAAACAGTACTTTATACTTTGTGTTTCTGTGTGGTTGCAAACTGATGAAATCTTTACTTAATATACACTAAATTGATCTTCTTTGTATAAAGATAATTGAAAAGGAATCTTGATGTGAATGTGATGAGAGAGGGAGTGGCAGATGGGAGGGTTGCGGGTGGGAAGGAAGTTATTGGGGAAAAAAGCCACTGTTATCCAAAAGCTGTATTTTGGAAATTTATATTTATTAAATAAAAGTTAAAAAAAACATAAATTCAGTGACATTAAGAGCTATTTTCAAAAAAATTTAAAAAATTATATATGCTAACCAATAAAATAAGAGGAAGAGACACATATCAATAAAATCAGAGATGACATAGAAATGTTATAACACATGTCAAATAAAAAATGATTAAATGGGAATTAACAAAAAGATTTGAGGTAAGAACTGGGAAACCTAGACATATTGGTATAGATTTCTGGACACATACCACCTATCAAAATTGAATCATGAAGATGTAGAAATCCTAAACAGACCAATAAGCATGATGGAGATTATGAATCAGTAAGAAAGACCACATGCATGTAGTGGAAGGATCATTATCATCAAAATGTCCATATTAACAAAAGCAATTTATAGATTCAGTGTTATCCCAAATAATGTACCAATGACATTCTTCACGAACCTAGAAAAAATGATGCTGAAATTCATATTGAACCACTAGAGACACCGAATAGCTAAATCCACCTTACAGGACAAAAGCAAATCCGGAGGTATCACAATACCTGATTTCAATTCATACTACTGGATAGTTATAATCAGAAAAGCCTGGTACTGGCACAAAAACAGAAGTGTAAACCAATGGAACAGAACAGAAACTCTAGATATCAGTACAAGCATCTCAAACCAACATATCCCTTACAAACGGCTAAAATCAGTCCCTCGAGCAAGGACAATCTCTACAACAAACTGTGCTGGGGAAACTGGATCTCCAGATGCAGAAGTATGAAACAAGAGTCCCACCTACACAATACCAAAAAATCCACCCAAAATGAATCAACAGCCTAAATACTACTCAAAACCACACATTATTACAGGACACTGGGAAACTCTACAAGACAGTGGCATAGGCCAAGACTTGTTGGAAAAGACCCCAGAATGACAGGCAATCAAAACTAAAATTGACATATGTGATTCCTTCAAGCTGAGAAACTTTTGAGCTGCAAGAAGAAAACTCAGCAAAGTGAAGAGGCAAAAGAGAAATGAGAACAAAAAATACTTGCATAGTACACAACTGATTGTCAATATCCTGAAGCTATACAGAGCCTAAGAAATTCAACAACAACAGCACAAACAATCCAGTTAAGATGTGGCCAAAGGATCGAATGGGTATAATTTTTAAGAGTGGAAATTCAAAGAGCCAACAGACACTTGAGAAAATGTTCAGGATCACAGGCCACCACTGCACTGCGAATCAAAACCACAATGAGCTATCACCTCACTACAGTTAGAATGGCTCCAGTCAGAACTCAACCAAAATATATCCTGGGGAGGATGTGGGGGAAAAGGTATATTAATCCACCATTGATTGTAATCTAAACTTGTACAGCCACTGTAACACAGTAGGGAGATACCGCCTAATAAATACATGTAGACTCACAGCATGACACAGAATATGAAAGAGTTATCTGTACCCACATGTGCATTGTGGCACAATTCACCATAGCTAAGATATGGAATCAATCATGAGTCCATCCAGCTATTGATAATAAAGCAATTATGCTATGTAGACACTCAAACTATGGAGTACTACTCAACTGTGAAAAAAAAAAGAAACCCAATTGCAAACCACTAAACTTGCTTAAAAAAAAAAGCCAGACACCATATGTTTTCCCTGATTGGAGGTAACTTGTAGAGGACCTCAAATATAATGGATGGGCTGGAAGTGTGTATTTTGAGGTTTGATGACTTTTTTGGCCCTTGTCTCTTATGTTGAGAACAGTATTGTTTTCTTCATACTACTTCTTGAACTCTCTTCTTAGAGATTCACACTCACAAGCCGGCACCGCGACTCACTAGTTAATCCTCCACCTTGCGGTGCTGGCACACCTGGTTCTAGTCCTGATCAGGCCCCAGATTATGTCCCGGTTGCCCTTCTTCCAGGCCAGCTCTCTGCTGTGGCCCGGGAGTGCAGTGGAGGATGGCCCAAGTATTTGGGCCCCGCACCCCATGGGAGACCAGGAGAAGCACCTGGATCCTGCCATCTGATCAGCATGGTGCACCGGCCGCAGCGCACCAGCCACGGCGGCCATTGGAGGGTCAACCAACGGCAAAGGAAGACCTTTCTCTCCGTCTCTCTCTCTCACTGTCCATTCTGTCTGTCAAAAGAAAAAAAGAGATTCACACTCAGGAAAATTAGGACAGGGAATGTAAGAGATTAGGAAGAATGGTTTGGCATGTTGTCAGGAGGGCAGGTAGGAGGGCAAGTTTCTCTGTGTTCATAAATCTGTACACATGAAATAAATAAACCTTGTTTAACTTAAAGAAAATTATTAAATATTTACTTGAAACTCAGAGTTACAAAGAGAAAGAAGGAGAGGCAGAGATAGGGAGTATCTTCCATATGTTGGTTCACTCCCCAGCTGGCCTCAGCAGATGATCTGGGCCAATCCAAAGCCAGGAGGCAGGAGATTCTTTCAGGTCTCCCATCCAGGTGAAAGGACCCAAGGAGATGGGCCATCTTCCAATGCTCTCGCTGTCCATGGCAGAGAGCTGCATCAGAAGAGAAGCAGCCAGGTCTCCAACAGGTGCCCACAGAGGATGCTGGCAATGCAGGGGGTGGTATCATCTGCTGCACCACAGTTGTGGCCCCAAAGAAAACTTTAAAAATTTTGATGAAGACCTCTTAAAGCAATTACTCATAAACACAGTGCCATTACAAGAAAAATTGTATATTGGAAGTGAACTCTTAACTGTCATGATGAAGCCACAAAAACTCACAAATCTTAATCATATTGCAGATAAATTATTTAGTGCTTTCTGGATTGATTTTCTATTTTCTAGAGATAATTATCTGTACATTTAATTATAGAGTTTATCGGTCAGGCTCACAGAAAAGTAGCTCCTGACTCCTGGATTCAGATTGGTGCAGCTCTGGCCATTGTGGCTATTTGGGGAGTGAACCAGCCCATCCAAGAAGACAGAGACCATCTGTCTTCCTGATCAGAGGTAACTCATAGAGGCCTTAAAATATAATGTTTTGGAGAGAAGTGGACATTTTGTGATTGACGACTGTTTCAGCCCTGCTCTCTTATGATTAGAAGGGCATTATTTTCTTCATATTATTTCTTGAACACTCATCTTTGATAGGGTCCATCTTAGGATCAAAAGTACACTGAAACTAGATCTTTGTAAAATAAGACTGGGCATGTGAAGCCCATAAGAGAGAATGGTTTAGTGTGTTGGCAGAAGTGAAGGTAAGAAGGCAAATATGTCTGTGTTCCTAAATCATTATATAAGAAATAAAGGAAACTTATTTAACTTAGAGAAATTTTAAAGCTTTATTTATTTACTTGAAAGTCAGAGTTACAAAAAGAAAGGAGAGGCAGAGAGAGAGAGAGAGAGAGAGAGAGAGAAAAAGAAATCCTCCATCTAATGGTTCACTCTCCAAAAAGCCATAACAGCAGGATCTGAGCATATCTGAAGCCAGAAACCAAGTGTATGAGTCTCACACACATGTGTGGGGCCCCAAGGACAGGGCCATTTTCCACTGCTTTCCCATGCGATAGTAGAAATATGGATAATAAAAGGTGCAGCCAAAACTCAAGACAGTGCCCATATGGGATATAGGCAATGAAGGGCTTAGGTAAACTGCTATGCCAGAGTGCTGGAAGCAAAGAATATTTTTAAAAAGCTTTGATGACGAAAAACTAAAGAATTAATCATAGACAAAATGGCCCTAAAGAAAAAAAATTGTAAATGAAATATTAACTGCCATGATGAAACCTCAAAAAAATTGTAGGTTTATTGCAGATGAATTACTTAGTAATTCATCAAGAATTTCAACTTTCTAAAGATCATTCTCTGTACAGTTTCCTTACAGTGTTTATCTTCAGGCTCACAAAAATTAGCTTTTTGTAAATCCACTGTCTATTATGAGTAATTCCCAACCCTCCCTGATACAGTGAAAAGCTAAAAGAGTCAGGTGAATGCTTAACGCAGAAGTCACTGTTGACTTCTACCAGAATGCCATGATTCTTGCCCAGTCCTGCAGCACCCCCCTGCTCCGCCTCATTTATGGGACTGGGGTAAAGTGAGTCACTATCTTCATCTGGCTCTCCAGTGGCACAGGTGTAATTGGAACTTGAATTTACAGAGTCCCATTCGTTCATTTAGCAGGTCGGAGCTGCCTCGACGCTGACCTGGCTGTCATGCCTTTTGCCTCACACTGCACTGTGCCTTCCTTAATGAGTAATGGCATCGCTGCAAGTAAAGGATATGTGGTATACATGTCAAATGGGAACTACAGAGATGGGGTAAGCAAAAGGCCAACTAAACTACCTAATGTACCTAAGATACTAAACTGCAGAGAGTGAAAAACAGTTTGAGCAGCTGCCAAGTACGCCAGAAGACTCACCAGTCTACACATTCCCCATGCTCAAGAAAAGACATGGGAAGAAAATGAAATGCTCCTTCGGGCTCATCTCTAGAGTACAAGTAATTAGGAATGGGGAACACAGACACAAGAGACAGAACTTTTGGACCTCAGAACACTTATGCTCTTGTTCTGGGAATCTGAAGAGATTTTCTCACCAATCACTTATGATTTCTAAGCTATCCGAGTTGAGACAAGTGTTCTGCACATACCAAGAATTTGTTGGTAGGCAAAAGAAATCCCAAAACGAAGGAAAACGCTACCAAACTACTGCAAGAAAGCGCAATATACTCTCCAGAAACAGATCTCACAATTTTCATAACATCCAGTTCTAAATAAAACAGCACAAGGCATGCAAATAAATGAGAATGAGACCAGACAGCACCCTGTAACACCTGGGGATATACCGGGGGCATATAAAAAAAAAAAAAAAAAACACAATTAAATAAATTCAAAAAACTTATAGCGATGATTATTTTCTCCAAGTCTCCAAACTTGTTCCTAGCTCTGAAACTGAACATCACGTTTCTTGGAAGTTTGTCTGAAGAACTGTTTTTGAAACGCTAACTGCATTTCCCAATCTGCATGCTATTTATGAGGTTTCCCAAAATGAGACTCCTTCCTCTGCAACAGGTCTAGAGAAAATACCTAGGAAAACACTATTCCATACAACCATCTCAAAATATTACGAATTTAGAAGATACACAGTTGGAGGAAATGGTGTGAGGGCAGCGCTTCTTAAAGTCCATCCAAACCACAAGGCAACCCTATTTTCCAACACTGACTTACAGCTTGGCAGAACGCAAACCTGAAACTGGCCCCATCTAGAAAATTCTCTGATGCATCCCCTTCATGTCATCATTTTCTGCTGCGGGTCACAATTGTTACTTTTGCACTGCAAGGCTCTGTCGATCCAATTCAAGAAGGTAACGTGGGATCCACGTACCTTATGGATTTGCTCCCAAGTGCACTTTTCTCAGTGTCATTATGTACCAGGACTACAATACACCTTTTGTACCACAACGGCACTGAACCCGCAAGTATTATCACAAGACACAGAAGAATTTGCATCTGCTACGAAGAAAACCGTAACGTAAAGTAACCATTTTGGGGTAGCATGTGGGCGGGCCCACCTTTAGAATTTGAGCCACGCATGGAATGCTGAGATAACGTAAAGCACCTGGGGCTGCACGATTCAATGCTTGCTGTACCAGGAAGAACGGGCCACCATCTTTGCTCAGAAACTGTCCCGAAGCTAGGATGGCACAGGCCTTCCAGCAAGCCCTAGGGCTGGGAACCCAGGGATCCTGTACCCTTAAATTGCAGACCTCGTCTTCCATAGAAGGCTTACTTCCGCATGGGAACGACCCCTCACCGTCACTAATTGGCGCTCCAGGGAGAACGCAGTGCAGCATGGGTCTAGCGTCACACTCCCACCCATTGGCCCCTTGCAGGCGTTAGGATTCTGTACGCATGCGCCTGGAGCGTGGCCACTCCAAATCTTCCGGGTGACGGTGCGGAAGCTCACAGTGGCGCCAGTTCTTTGTGCGAGGCTTATAAAGCGCGTCGTTAAACACGTGGAGCGGTCCTGGCCGAAGCCGCTGAGGACCAGGACGGGATGTCCGCTGAGGTGAGGGATCCGGGTGGCGGGGCTCGCCGAGAACCATCTGGCTGAGCTGAAGACAGAGCTTTTGCGAGGGAAAGGCCCGCTTGGCAGGCGCTCTGGATGGTGATGCTGCCGGGGAGTGCGCCGGGCCGCTAGCGTTGGGGGGTGTAGTGGACACCGCTCAAGCGAACTGGGCATTTGAGGAGAGATGGGGGCCATTAGGGAGGATGCAGCAGCGCTGTTACTGCTGTATGTGATGGAGGTGGTGGCTGAGGAGGCAGGGGAAGGAATTGGGGGAGCAGAAGCAGGAGGGGCAGGTGCTGCCACAACAAGCCTGATTTTGACCCCAGGAGAAGCAGGAAAAGAACGGGCCGGCGTGGCCGGGGCATGTGTCACTGGCTTGCCAGCCTCTGCTGGAGGAACTGGAAGCCCTCCAGTTAGATATGCAGCCCGTGAATAACCAAGCCACCAGGGCCTACGCCCGGCTGAAGCAGAAGCTGCAGCAGAGGCGCAGGGTTCTCCTGGAGCAAAGGAGGAGCGTCATCCAGGATATCCCCGGCTTCTGGGCCAAGGTTGTATCCTTTGGAGTTTTCTTCTTTCTTTAAAGATTTGTTTCTTTTTTGAAAGGGAAGTTTGTGAGAAAGAGACCGAGGGAGGGAGAGGGAGAGAGAATGAGGAAGGGAGACCGTGATAGGGAAAGAAAAGTCTTCCATGCTCAGGTTCCCTCCCCAATGGAAGTGACGACCCGCAGCTGCGCCGAACTGAAGCCTGCAGCCAGGAGCTTCTTCTGGAACCACACACAGGTGTGCAGGGGTCAAGCACTGGAGCCACTTCCACAGCTTTCCCTGCCCACAGCAGAGAGCTGGGACAGAGGACGAGCAGCCTGGTCCCTCTGGGGCCTTTATGGGTGGCTGGTGCTGCAGGTGGTGGCATTTCCTGCCATCCCACAGAGCTGGCCTGAGCTTTGCCTCTTTGTGCCTGTAGGGTTATGTGCTTGTGCAGGCTGTGTTTTGGAGATCTACTAAACAAACAACCAGCAGTTGGAGAGAATACAGTTGGTCCACACGCCTATAAAACTGCCCTAGAGAATGGTAGGGACATTCTGACCCTGAACATGACCTGTGACTGGGATGGTAAGAGTAGTTCTATACCAGAATCACAGAGAGCCCAAGGGAGTCCGTCACCCAAAAGGTGCCAGTGGAAGCACAGTATTTCTTGTGATGGAGGTTTCTAGAAAGAGGGTTGATTTACCCTCCTAGAGAGTCAGAACCAGCTGTCTGACTCAGCGGGGAGGTAGGATCTAAAAGGATTCTTGAGGTTGGGTCTCACGGCAAACTTCAGAATTGTGCTCCTCGACAGCTGAGGAATGGGATCTGAATGTTGAGCTGATGCAGGTCCATTCTCCTGCCAGATCACCACTAAGAACCTGTGTTGCCCCAAAGTATGTGGTGATAGTATAGCCTTAGCACACCAATACCAGGGCTGTCACCATGCCGAGGAAAGGGCCACTCTGGCGTCCACAAACTTAGAGGTTAACCAGTACCATGTTACACTCACCTGGGGAAATGTGCTGAAAGGGAGCCTAGGGTGAGGATATATACTCTGCAAGGTCTCTCAGTGGCATTTTCTCCATACTTTTTCCCTTATCTGGCTCTTCTCTACCCAAATGCACACACACCAGCACTCTTTATCATCTGAAGGTTCCTTGACAAAGCAGTTTGTGAACCACCCTCAGATGTCAGCCATGGTCCGGGACAAGGATGAAGACTTGCTTAGCTACATGGTCAATTTGCAGGTGAGTCCCTGTGAGATCTGGTGGTGTTTTGGGCAGGGTGACATAAGAAACAGAGTCTTTTTGCAAGTGACTGGGTAAGTTTGCCTTCACTTTATCCTGGCAGGTGGAGGAAGTCAATCACCCCAATAATTGCTGCAAGATCAAGATGTACTTTCAGATCAACCCGTACTTCTGTAATAATTTGATTGAAAAGGAATATCTTAGAGATGTGAAGGGTGAGCAGTTTCTCAGACTGAATTGGGAGGAGGTGTGTAGGTCATTGCTGCCATCCTATTCCATATCCTTTTCTTCCTGTAGGATATATAGCATATCATTCCACTACAGTTAAGTGGCATCGGACTTATAAACACGAGGCCCAAAGCCGCAGGCAGTACAGCAGCACTCTGAGCATCTTCAACTGGTTTTTGGACCACAACTTTGTAGGATCAAACAGGATTGCTGAGGTGGGCCTCACTGGGAAAGGTCAAAAGTGAACTCCTTGGGTTCTTCAGCCCGAGGTGAATGGGGTGATGTGAGCAGTGAGCTGACCTGCCCCTCTTTGCTGCCAGATCATCTGCAAGGATATGTGGCTCAACCCTGTGGCCTACTACCCTAGGGAGGAGACATCTGGACAGGAAACGGAGGATGCGAGTGAGCAGCCCAGCTGTTCAGTTGAAGGTACTGTTTTCTGGGATCCAATCACACATCTCCCAAAGGCCATTAGTCAGTCACTGAAGCTCAGAGGGAGAAGAGGATTGCCCAAACTCAGTCCATCCTGTGTGTCAATATCAACCAGGGACACTGGGAAAATGCAGTTAAAATTTGTGAGGATGAGTCATGCACACAAACTGAAGCATGGAGAATATCCCACTCAGAAGCCTTTCAGAATCAGTTGCTGCACTCTATCACTTGCAGGTCAACTCACCCTCAGCCTTTTCTTTTGATTTTTGTAAAGATTTTATTTAATAAATGCATTTTTCATCAGTACAACTTTAGTAATATAATGGTTTTTCCCCCATACCCACCTCCCTGCCTCTCCCTCTCTCATACCCTTCTGCATTATGTTTCATTTTTAGTTTGATTTTATTTACAGAGGACCAACTCCATGTTAAGCACAGATTTCAACAGTTTGCACCCACATGCACACACAGTGGGTGGAGTACAGTTTGAGAATAAGATTTGCAGTTGATTCTCATAGTACAGCTCATTAAGGACAGAGATCTCACATGGGGAGTAAGAGCACAGTGACTTCTGTTGTTCCTTTAACAATTAACACTCTTATTTATGATATCCGTGATCACCCAAAGATCTTGCTATAGACTGCCAAGGCTGCGGCAGCCTCTTGTGACCAGACCCCATCGGTATTTGGACACAGCCATAAGCAGAGTGGATGTTCTCTCCTCCCTTCAGGGAAGTGTACGTCCCTCTTTGATGGACCTTTCTTTCCATAGGGGTCTCACAGAGATTCTCTGTGTAGGATACTTTTTGCCACTGAGTTTTAGCTTTCCACGCCTGAAATGCTCTGACAGTCCTTTCAGCCAGGCCAGGAAGACTTAAGGATTTATTCTGAGGTCAGAGTGTTACTTATGGCGAAGGTCCTTCTAGGAGTCTGCTTTGTGGACTGCTTCCCAAAATGGACTTTCCTTCCTTTTTAATTCTGTCTATTAATATTACAAGGCACTTGATGACCCTCAGCTTTATAATTACCCAGTTATATCTGGCCTCACCATAGCTTACTTGTTCACTGTTTCCACACATGTATATGTTTGTTTGTATGATGACATCCTACCAAGTTACTGTTTTGAAAATATGTGCCTTGTGTAGTCGTCTTGTACCATGCCAGTCTCTGGATACCAGCAAAGACATTGCAGTGAGAGGAAAATAGTTTTTGATACTTTTTGGGAGGAATGTGGATAGGTGACACAGAGGGAAAGGAATATTCCAATGCAGAGCTTTGATAATTTGTAAGGACTTTGGTGTTGTTCAGAGAAAGTGCATCTGTGTTTATTTGTGTCTTTCAGGATGCCCCGAGATATAGAAGTCACTGCAGTGGCAATGTGTTCCTTTGAAAACCTTCATCCAGGAGAATTCATAAACTGATCCTAAAACATAAGAAAAAAGGTTCAGATTTGATGGTGATAAATTGGCACTTTGGATCAACACCTACCGCAAGAAAAATCCGGAGGGAGCAATAAACAGGATAATGTGTGTATGTCTGCGTGTCATTCTTCATGCTCCCAACAGGGAGAAGGGAAAAGGTGTAGTCCATGTGTGGTTTCTGGTTTTTCTGTCTGGGACATCCTAATCTGTTCAGTGACAGGATTGATACGACTGGTGAGAAAGTTAGAAATCTATTTTGTAATACTCTGAAATGTTTCTTGCAAGAATTCATCCTTCAGACCAGGGGCACATCAGAGCAAGTGTGGCGAAGGGAGCCAGTGACCATCGATACCATTGATTTCTCCCAAGCCAAGTGAGGGCAGTTTCACAAAGGTCCCGGTGAACTAACGCCCAAACAACAGAGCTCTGTGTGTTCAGAAAATGTTCCTCACAGAGCATCTCATATGTCAGAGACAGCACAGGAACATAGGCTGTTGGAAGCCTCTTTAGATAGTTTCCCCACTGAAACAAATGTTCTCCTTACATAGATGAATGAAGAATTCTTTCCTGGGAGAAGGACATATTATGACTGAGGCACAGAAGATACCTGAAGGGTTGGGAACAAGCATACAGAGTTTGTGAAAAGGGAGTAGAATACAACTTTGACTAGGACAAAGGGGTCTTTATTAAATGGTAACCTGTTGGGAAAACACTGTAAAATTCTAGTTGTATGTCTGCATCAGTGTCAGTGCCTGTGTTGTTGAGGACAGAACATAGTTTGGAAAAGGTAGGCAGAAGTGCAGGGACCTGAGACGTGCAGCTGCTAAGTTTCCAGATACCACCCTATGCGCACTTACAGCTGTGTACATAGATCTTCCCAGAGGCAGTCACTTTGAGTCTTATTTCTGTTGTCTAGTTGAGTTAATCTTTGGCCATGAGTGTATATCCAGAGGACCAATGCAGAAAACAGCTCACACAATGTATGTTCCCTTCTTTGTAGTGTGTGTTTCAGTAACAATGTCTTCTCTTTGGGTAGTGGCAGGACCCCCATCACTATTTCAGGTCCTTCCTACGGCCATGGGTTTGTCATCCTATGTGTTTAGGCTACTGTAAAGGGAAAGACTTGGAGCTTGCATAGAGGTGTTAAAAGGAGCTTGCAGTCTAAGAGATGCTTGAAGCCTCACCAGCACCTGCTCTGTGGCCCCCCTACAGTGTTCTTTTTGTGGTGGGGAGCTGTTCCACTAACACACACCATCTAACTAACCAGTGGACAGGTAAAGGATTAGACTGTGTCACACAGCCAAAGGGAGTTGATGGTGTGTTGCACACATCATTCTTTTCTTTCCTCATGTAAAATGGTTCCAACTGGAACTTCCCCATCAGTGTTGTAGAAAACCTTCGTTTGATTTCCATTTGCTTTATACACTTTCTTCCTGTAAATTTTACTTGGGGCGTGTGTGTGTCCTTTCAGTACAGGAAATCTTAAATTTCTTCAAGGAAGCATTTAAATGGCCCTTGTTTTCTTTTAAATTATTAACGAATAGGCCCTTATTATTTAGATTTGGTTAATGATCCATTTATTTCAAGATAATTATTAATAGGTTAAAAATTTACATCTGGGGGCCGGTGCTGTGACGCAGCAGGTTAATGCCCTGGCCTGAAGCACTGGCATCCCATATGAGTGCCAGTTCTAGTCCCGGTTGCTCACTTCCAATCCAGCTCTTTGCTATGGCCTGGGAAAGCAGTCCTTGGGCCCCTGCACCTGTGTGGGAGATGCGGAAGAGGCTCCTGTCTCCTGATCGACATAGCTCCATTTGTTGCGGACAATTGGAAAGTGAACCATTGGTTGGAAGACCTCTCTCTGTATAACTCTGACTTTCAAATAAGTAAATGAGGCTTTAAAAAAACAAAACTTGTTGAAGTGAAATTGACACTATGAGAAACAGTGACTTGACCAGCTCTTGTCCTGACAGTTGAGGTACAATGTAATACTTTATACATTTTAGTATTTTTTTTGTTCTAGTACCATTGGTTGAACTCTGTAATTAACACACAATTATTCTTAGGTGTTTAAATTTTAACTGAAAAGTGATCCCTGTTAGGAATTTGGAAAACATTATGCTGAGTGAAATAAGCCAATCCAAAAGGGACAAATACCACTTGTTCTCCTTGATAGGTGACAACTAACTGAGCACCAAAAAGGAAACCTGTTAAAGTGAAATAAACACTATGAGAAATGTTGACTTGATCAGCGCTAACCCTGACTGTTGAGGAGCAACTTAATATGTTATCCCTCTTAGTATTTTTGTTTGTTTGTTCTACTTAATACCTTTGGTTGAATACTGTAATCAATACACAGTTATTCTTAAGTGCTGAAACTTAAGTGCTGAAATGTGATCCCTGTTAAACATAAGAGTGGAAATAAGAGAGGGAAGAGATGTGCAATTCGGGACATGTCCAAGCTGACTTACCTCAAACGGTAGAGTTAGAAACATACCAGGGGATTCCAATTCAATCCCATCGAGGTGGCATGTACCAATGTCATCTCACTAGTCCCAGTGATCAATTTCTGTTCACACTGATCATAATGATAGGACTAAGAACCAAAGGGATCACATAAACAAGACTAGTGTCTGTAAATACTAGCTGATAGAATCAAAAAGGGAGAGAACGATCCAACATGGGAAGTGAGATACCCAGCAGACCCATAGAATGGCAGATGTCCTAAACAGCACTCTGGCCTCAGAATCAGCCCTTAAGGCATACGGATCTGGCTGAAAAGCCCAAAAGAGTATTTCAGGCATGGAAAGCCAAGGTACTCTGGGGGAGGAAAAAAAAAAAAAACCTAAATGAAAGATCTCCATGAGTGAGATCCCAGTGGAAGGAACGGGTCATCAAAGAAGGAGGTACCTTTCTCTGAAGGGAGGAGAGAACTTCCACTTTGACCATGGCCTTGTCTAAATATGATCAGAGTCAGTGAACTCAGGGGGCTTCCATAGCCTTGGTAGCTCATGACAAGAGCCTAGGGTGATTACTGATGCCATAAACAAGAGTGTCAATTGTTAAGTCAACAACAGGAGTCACTGTGCACTTACTCCTCATGTAGGATCTTTGTCTTTAGTGTGCTGTACATTGAGATTTAATGCTATAACTAGTACTCAAACAGTATTTTTCACTTTATGTTTCTGTGTGGGAGCAAACTGTTGAAATCTTGACTTAATGTATGCTAAACTGATCTTCTGTATATAAAGAGAATCAAAAATGAATCTTGATATGAATGGAAGGGGAGAGGGAGTGGGAAAGGGGAGTTTTGTGGGTAGGAGGGACGTTATGGGGGGAAGCCATTGTAATCCATAAGCTGTACTTTGGAAATTTATATTCATTAAATAAAAGTTAAAAAAAGTAACTAAATGCAAAAGTCTTCATTAAAAGATCATCCTCTTGAAAAAAAAAATACTTACATGAGATATTATGTTGAAGTAAATTTGTTGGACTTTTAACTCCTACCACTCAAGCTACTTGCTTTGTGATTTTGCTACTTTTAGAATTTTTCCTTGATTTTGTCTTTTACGTATATATGCATATGTTTTATGTATGATGTGTATATACATAAAAGACATGTAAATTAATGTTGCATACCCAAATAATTTTATTAACACAGTTCTGCGTTTCTTGATCCTGAAGTAGCATTTAACATCTTCTGCTGTTGAGTATCAGGTAACAATTACTGCAACAGGTATGAGTTTTGATTTGCATTTCACTGAAGGCTGGTGAGCCTGGGCATTTCTTCAGGAGCCTGCTGTCCATTTGAATATAGTCTCTTGAAAAATGCCCATTTCTTAACTTTGTTTTGTTGCTGATGATTTTCTTTAGCTCTTTATAGATCCTAAATAGTTTTCCTTCATCAGTGGCATAGTTGGCAAGTATTTTCATTTTCTCCCATCTGTCATTTGCCTCTTTACAGAGAGTTTCTTTTGTGGTGTAGAAGATTCTCAGTTTTATGTAATTCCATTTGTCAACTTAGAATTCATGCCTGTACTTACATCTATCATTTTCCTCCTCCTTAGTGAACATCTTTTAAAACTTCTCCCAGGGCAGTCCCACCAGTAACAAACACTCACTTTTAAATCTTTTGGGCAGGTGCTTAGAGCTTACTGTTCTTTCAGTTTCAGAAAGAGTTTTGCTGGACACAGAACTTTCTGTCTTCTGATTCTGAAAATATGTACCCATTTCACTACACAGGTTACCTTCATGTGTCTCTGAGAATTTCCTGTGATTCTCTTCTTTTCTGCTCTGATACACTTGGGATTTTCAAAAGTTTTGTTTCTTTGTTAATTGTGACTTTCTTCAGTTTCAGTATAAATGAGTTTATTGCAGGATTCTTCCCTGCAGTGTAGTGCATAGTGCCAGCATCCCATATGCTTGCCAGTTTGAGTCCAAGGTGGTCCATTTCTAATCCAGCTTCGTGGGAATGCAGGGAAAAATGACCCAAGTTGCCATGCACACATGTGGGAGACTTGGAAGAAGCTCCATGTTCTGGTGTATGGACTGGCACATTCCAGCCATATTAGCCATTTAGGCAGTGAACAAGCAGATGGGAGTCTCTCTCTCTCTCTCTCTCTCTCTTTCTCTCTCTCTCTCTCATCTCTTTGCATGTGCATCTGTGAGTGTGTGTTTAGCACCTCAAGCTACAACTTAATGCCTATTGATGCATACCACTCTGTTTGTCTCTCAACACCTAACTTCCAGAAACCCCATCCCACTGTCAGTTAATTCCTGTGAATTCATATCCTTCCAGGATGTATCCCTCCAATATAATGAATGAACACTGGTTGTATTCACTCTGTAGAAAGCGACAGAACACACTGGGGCTTCAGCAGGATTTCTAGCAAGTCTTTAATACTCCAATTTGGTTGCCTTCCTTGTCTTTCTGCTAAAGTACAGGGCTCACTTATAAGATTCTGGTTGTAATTCCAGAAGTGGGATTGTAGCTGTCTCAGAAGTAAGATTCATTGCTGATGTACTTACCTCTTAATAGCTATTTAGTGACATAAACACATGACAGAAGCCTTGAAATGGGAGGATTTCCTTTTTTGCCTTTTTGGAGTATTTTAACTTCCCTGAGTAGGGTGCTTACCTGTCACCTCAATGGGCTATAATCTCAGTGGGTGAAGAGGGTCCACAGTGTAAGGATCTAGTACTTTCCTATGTAAACTACTTCCTAGGCTGAAATGCTAATGGGACAATAGTGAGCTGCTGTTAATGTTACCTATCCAATCATTTGATTCATTATTTAACATCCATCATTATCTCAGACTGAAAGTTCCATGTTGTATCCCTATATCCTAATGCCTGGTACATATCAAGAGCATTATGTATTAAGGAGGGAGTTAATGACCCATAAGTTCATGAAACCAGGTGACCTGCTCACCACTGGGAACTCCCTACTTTATATAGACTGCAAGGTCTCTCCTTACCCTACACCATCAACGGCCCTGGTAATTGATTTGGCAAGGGTCAAGGGATTGAAACAATCCTGGAATCATCAAACTTTTAGTGTGGCAGCCTTTGTGAGTTCTTGAAGGAATTTATATTCCTGACATTGTAGTGGGGGATCTGATGGATCTGTGCAGACAGGACTTTTCTCCTACTTGGGCCCTGATTCCTATCTCCCAATGAGTATTGGATTTGCAAAGTGAATGCATATATCTAGAAACCTTGTAGAACCAATGACACAGCTGACAGTTCTGCCCATGAAATCTGTTAAGGTGTGGAGGTCAGTGTCCTGGTATTTGGTAGCTCTTATGTGTGTCATGTAGAAAAAGATGCCCATCATTTCTTCTTGATTCCTGGATTGATGTAAAATGAGAAGCTAAAGGTCCTGAAGTCAACAGTAAATGCCTGGGGGAATGGATTTGTTAAGACAGAGACACATGGCTTAAGAGATGTGTAAGGAGAAGGAGGATTTAAATTTTTTGTTATTATAGCTCATGTGGCCACATGACACTACACTGACCCACCTATTTAGAGCAAAGCCACATATGTATAGCCGAGACACTCCTCAGAAGACACCAGAGATGGTGTTCTGACAGAAAAACTTTCTATACAAGTGGTAGGAAGCCCAAACCAAACAGACAGATGGATCCTGCAGATCTGCTGAGAAAACAATTAGAAAGAAAGATTGTGCATGCATTCCACAAACAAAACAGTACAGGAATATCTGCCTACATCCTTCATTTCACACAGAAAATATAAATTAATGAATATGAACAAACCATCAAGTTACTAGAGAATATTGGAGAAACACTTCAAGATATTGGCACAGGCAAAGAATTTCTGGAAAGACCCGGGAGGAACAGGCAGTCAAAGCCAAAATTAACTATTGGGATTGCATCAAATTGAGAAGTTTCTGTACTGCAAAAGAAACAGTCAGGAGAGTGAAGAGACAACCGACAGAATGGGAACAAATATTTGCAAACTATGCAACAGATAAAGGGTTAATAACCAGAATCTACAAAGAGATCAAGAAACTCCACAAAAACAAAACCAACAACCCAATTAAGAGATGGGTCAAGGACCTCAATAGACATTTTTCAAAAGAGGAAATCCAAATGGCCAACAGGCACATGAAAAAATGTTCAAGGTCGCTAGCAATCAGGGAAATGCAAATCAAAAGCACAATGAGGTTTCACCTCACCCCGGTTAGAATGGCTCACATTCAGAAATCTACCAACAACAGATGCTGGCGAGGATGTGGGGAAAAAGGGACACTAACCCACTGTTGGTGGGAATGCAATCTGGCCAAGCCACTATGGAAGTCAGTCTGGAGATTCCTCAGAAACCTGAAGATAACCCTACCGTTCGACCCAGGCATCCCACTCCTTGGAATTTACCCAAAGGAATTTAAATTGGAAAACAAAAAAGTGGTCTGCAGCCTAATGTTTATTGCAGCTCAATTCACAATAGCTAAGACCTGGAACCAACCTAAATGCCCATCAATGGTAGACTGGATAAAGAAATTATGGGGGGCGGAGCCAAGATGGCGGAATAGTGAGGGCGCGCACCGATAGTCCGGGAAAATTTAGTTTAATAAAAGGGGAGTTACGGTAGCCGCAGAAAAAAGAACGAGGAAAATATTGCAGGGGATACCCTTCTGGATGGAGCGGCCGTAAATCGGAGGACCTACTGGGAGAACAAGGTCACCCACTGCCAAGTCGCGGGACCCAGCCGCAGAAGCCCCAGGGTCTGCGCGCCAGTGGTCGAAGGGAAGTGCATGCCACACAGACAACAGCGGGGAGACTTGGGACGCTCAGGGCTCCGAGTCCACACATCGGCGCTGGAAGGGGAGGTGAGCTCAATAATCCAAGACATTGGTGGGGAAACGGGGGTCAGAATCTAGAGGGGGCCGGAAAGTGCAGCAAACTCACTACCGGAAAGAAGGAAAAAAAAAGCTTCAGGGTTTCTCTTCCCCCTAACCTTGCAAAGGTCACAAGGCTGCAAGGCTTGAAGAATTCCCAAGAGACAAAGAGCAGGCCTCCTCTCTGGATTTACATATCAATGGGGGAGAGTTAAGGAACTGAGTCACTACAATTCAGTAGCCTAGGCAACCCAGTGGGAGTCCAGAGGAGCCAAAGACTGGAAGCTAAATACCATCAATTCTGCACAGCCGTGCCCTGCGGTGTTACTTACCCCCTGAATAAATAAAATAAATAAATAAATAAAAAGAGAGAGATTTACCACGCATAACCTGAGGGTGTCACCTTTGCACACCCTTAACCAGGAAGAACCAGGCAGAGCTCTCAGGCCGCACCCATCTCAAGCCTCCAAGGCTCCTCCAACAGCAGGCAGTCCACTTAACACGGACACAGTATAAAAAAAAAAAAAAACGCACAGTGACTCAAGAAGAATTAACTATGCCGAGTAACAAATACAGAAATCGAGGGAGCAAGATCAACGATGACACTATGATGCCTCCAAATAAGCAAAACACCCCAAGCCAAGAGTATGAAGATGATGAGATAGAAGAAATGCAAGATACGGATTCCAAAAAATATATGATAAGAACATTTAGAAGTTTTCAAAAGCAAATCCTTGAACTACAGAAATCCTTAATGGACAAGATTGAAAATCTCTCTCGTGAAAATGAAATTTTAAGGAAGAGTCAAAATAAAACTCAGAAACTAGTAGAACAGGAAAGTGTTATAGTGAAGAGAAATCAAAATGAAATGAAGAGCTAAATAGATCAAATGACAAACACATTAGAAAGCCTTAAAAACAGAATGGGTGAAGCAGAAGAGAGAATATCAGACTTAGAAGATAGAGCACAGGAAAACATACAGTCAAACCAAAGAAAAGAAGAGGAAATTAGAAACCTAAAAAATATTGTTGGGAATCTACAGGATACTATTAAAAAAAACCAACATTCGAGTTCTAGGAGTTCCTGAAGGCATGGAGAGAGAGAAAGGATTGGAAGGCCTTTTTAGTGAGATACTAGCAGAGAACTTTCCAGGTTTGGAGAAGGACAGAGATATCCTAGTACAGGAAGCTCATAGAACCCCCAATAAACATGACCAAAAGAGATCCTCACCACGACACGTGGTAATTAAACTTACCACAGTGAAACATAAAGAAAAGATCCTAAAATGTGCAAGAGAGAAACGTCAGATTACTCTCAGAGGATCTCCAATCAGATTCACAGCTGACTTCTCATCAGAAACCCTACAAGCTAGGAGGGAATGGCGAGACATAGCACAGGTGCTAAGAGAGAAAAATTGCCAGCCCAGAATATTATATCCTGCCAAGCTCTCATTTGTGAATGAAGGTGAAATAAAGACCTTTCATAGCAAACAGAAATTGAAAGACTTTGTGGCCACTCGTCCGGCCCTGCAAAAGATACTTAAAGATGTGCTACACTCAGAAACACAGAAACACGGCCATCAATAGGAAAGAAAGGAAAGGAAGAACACCTACCAGTAAAAGAGCATGGGAAGCTCAAAGCATATACTAGAAAATATTTCCGGGAAAATGGCAGGGCAAAGTCACTACGTATCAATAGTCACATTGAACATTAATGGTCTGAATTCTTCAGTTAAAAGACACCGTTTCGCTGACTGGCTCACAGAACACAACCCAACTATTTGTTGCCTACAAGAAACACATCTCTCTAACAAAGAGGCATGCAGACTGAAAGTGAAAGGTTGCAAAAAGATATTCCATGCCAACAGAAACCAAAAAAAAGCAGGTGTAGCCATATTAATATCAGACAAAATAAACTTTAATACAAAAACTGTTAAGAGAGACAATTAGGGACACTATATAATGATTAAGAGTTCAATTCAACAGGAAGATGTAACTATTATAAACGTATATGCACCTAATTACAGGGCACCGGTTTACTTAAAAAATATGTTAAGGGATTAAACAGAGACTTAGACTCTGATACCATTGTACTGGGGGACTGCAATACTCCACTCTCAAAAATAGATCAACCGGACAGAAGAACAGCAAGGAAACAGCAGATTTATCAATACCATAGCCCAAATGGATTTAACAGATATCTACAGAACTTTCAATCCTACACTTAAAGAATTTACATTCTTCTCAGCAGTGCATGGGGCCTACTCTAGGACTGACCATGTAATAGGCCATAAGGCAGGGATGGTTCAATGTTCGCAAATCAGTCAATGTGATACACCATATTATCAAATTAACAAAGAAATACAAGAGGATACCAAAAAATGGAAAAATCTTCCATGCTCATGGATTGGGAGAATCAATATCATAAAAATCTCGATTCTCCCAAAAGCAATTTATACATTCAATGCAATACCAATCAAAATATCAAAGACGTTCTTCTCGGATCTGGAAAAAATGATGCTAAAATTCATATGGAGACAGAGGAGACCTCAAATAGCTAAAGCAACCTTGTACAACAAAACAAAGCCAGAGGCATCACAATACCAGATTTCAGGACATACTACAGGGCAGTTGTAATCAAAACAGCATGGTCCTGGTACAGAAACAGATGGATAGACCAATGGAACAGAATTGAAACACCAGAAATCGATTCAAACAACTTGTATTTGATCAAGGCTCCAAAACCAATCTATGGAGTAAGGACAGTCTATTCAACAAATGGTGCTGGGAAAATTGGATTTCCACATGCAGAAGCATGAAGCAAGACCCCTACCTTACACCTTACACAAATATGCACTCAACATGGGTTAAAGATCTAAATCTGCAACCAAACACCATCAAATTATTAGAGAACCTTGGAGAAACCCTGCAAGATATAGGCACAGGCAAAGACTTCTTGGAAACACCACGGAGGCACAGGCAGTCACATCCAAATTAGCAATTGGGACTGCATCAAATTGAGAAATTTCTGACCGGCGCCGAGGCTCACTAAGCTAATCCTCCGCCTAGCGGCGCCAGCACACTGTGTTCTAGTCCCGGTCGGGGCGCCAGATTCTGTCCCGGTTGCCCCTCTTCCAGGCCAGCCCTCTGCTGTGGCCAGGGAGTGCAATGGAGGAAGGCCCAGGTGCTTGGGCCCTGCACCCCATGGGAGACCAGGAAAAGCACCTGGCTCCTGGCTCCTGCCATCGGATCAGCACGGTGCGCCGGCCGCAGCGCACCGGCCGCAGCGGCCATTGGAGGGTGAACCAACGGCAAAGGAAGACCTTTCTCTCTGTCTCTCTCTCTCACTGTCCACTCTGCCTGTCAAAAAAAAAAATTAAAAAATTAAAAAAAAAAGAGAAGTTTCTGTACTGCAAAAGAAGTAGTCAGGAAAGTGAAGAGGCAACCAATAGAATAGGAAAAAATATTTGCAAACCATGCAACAGATAAAGGATTAATAACCAGAATCTATGAAGAGATCAAGAAACTCCACAAAAACAAAACAAGCAACCCACTTAAGAGATGGGCCAAGGAACTCAATAGACATTTTTCAAAAGAGGAAGTCCAAATGGGCAACAGGCACATGAAAAAATGTTCAAGGTCACTAGCAATCAGGGAAATGCAAATCAAAACCACAATGAGGTTTCACCTCATCCCAGTTAGAATGGCTCACATACAGAAATCTACCAACAACAGATGCTGGCGAGGATGTGGGGAAAAAGGGACACTAACCCACTGTTAGTGGGAAGGCAAAGTGGTCAAGCCACTATGGAAGTCAGTCTGGAGATTCCTCAGAAACCTGAATGTAACACTACCATATACCCAGCCATCCCACTCCTTGGAATTTACCCAAAGGAAATTACATTGGCAAATAAAAAAGCTGTCTGCACCTCAATGTGTTTATTGCAGCTCAATTCACAATAGCTAAGACCTGGAACCAACCTAAATGCCCATCAACAGTAGATTGGGTAAAGAAATTATGGGATATGTACTCTACAGAATACTATACAGCAGTCAAAAGCAATGAAAACCGGTCATTTGCAAAAAAATGGGTTTATCTGGAAAACATCATGCTGAGTGAAATAAGCCAGTCCCAAAGGGACAAATATCATTTGTTCTCCCTGATAGGTGACAACTAACTGAGCACCAAAAAGGAAACCTGTTGAAGTGAAAAGGACACTATGAGAAACAGTGGCTTCATCAGTCCTTGTCCTGAGTGTTGATGAACAACATAGTGCTTTATCCCATTTAGCAACAAATTAATACTTTAGCCCTTTATCCTACTTTATCCCTTTGTCCTACTTAATACTACTGGTTGAACTGTTTAATTAACACACAATAAATTCTTAGGTATGTTAATTTACCTGAAAAGTGGTCCCTGTTAAATATGAGTGGGAATAAGAGAGGGCGCAGATGTACAATTTGGGACAAGCTCAATGGGACTTGCCCCAAATGGTAGAGTTAGAATCATGCCAGGGGATTCCAATTCAATCCCATCAAAGTGGCATGTACCAATGCCATCTCAGGTCACAACTGATCTTAATGATAGGTTTAAGAGTCAAAGGGATCACATAAACAAGTCTAGTGTCTGCTAATATTAACTGATAGAATTAAAAATGAAAGAACGATCCAACATGGGAAGTGGGATACACAGCAGACTCATAGAATGGCAGATGTCTTAAACATCACTCTGGCCTCAGAATCAGCCCTTAAGGTATTCAGATCTGGCTGAAGAGCCCATGAGAGTATTTTAGGCATGGGAAGCCAAGACACTCTGGCAAAAAAAAAAAAAAAAAAAAAAAAAAAAAAGACCTAAATGAAAGATCTCTACAAGAGATTGCCATGGAAAGAATGGGTCATCAAAGAAGGAGGTACCTTTCTCTGAAGGGAGGAGAGAACTTCCACTTTGACTATGACCTTGTCTAAATAAGATCAGAGTCAGTGAACTCAAGAGGCTTCCACAGCCTTGGCAACTCATGACAAGGGCCTAGGGTGATTACTGATGCCATAAACAAGAGTGTCAATTGTTAAGTCAACAACAGGAGTCACTGTGCACTTACTCCCCATGTAGCATCTCTGTCCTTAATGTGTTGTACAATGGGAATTAATGCTATAACTCGTACTCAAACAGTACTTTACACTTTGTGTTTCTGTGTGGGTGCAAACTGATGAAATCTTTACTTAATATACACTAAATTGATCTTCTTTGTATAAAGATAATTGAAAAGGAATCTTGATGTGAATGTGATGAGAGAGGGAGCAGCAGATGGGAGGGTTGCAGGTGGGAGGGAAGTTATTGGGGAGAAAAGCCACTGTTATCCAAAAGCTGTATTTTGGAAATTTATGTTTATGAAATAAAAGTTAAAAAAACATAAAGTCAGTGACATTAAGATCTATTTTCAAAAAAAATTTAAAAATCATTATATATGCTAACCAATAAAATAAGAGGAATAGACACATATCAATAAAATCAGAGATGACATAGAAATGTTATAACACATGTCAAATAAAAAATGATTAAATGGGAATTAACAAAAGGATTTGAGGTAAGAACTGGGAAACCTAGACATAATGGTATAGATTTCTGGACACATACCACCTATCAAAATCATGAATCTAGGTGAGAAGGCAAAATGTAGAGCCCAAACTTGAACCCAGACAGAAACTTACTTTAGTAGCAATTTTCCCACGGGTTAAATGGGAAGAAATGGGCAAATTTAAGATGCCTAAGCATGCATCTTCAGAGGGAAACAATTGGGGAACATGCTGGCTGGATACTGGTAATTTGATCCTACTCTGTTCATGGCAGTTGGCCAGAAGGACACACACTTGTCAACCTAGATGAACTCAATGATGGAGATCACCAATTCAAACAGAATCTTGACTCCTTCTCCGGCGCCATGACTCACTTGGGTAATCCTCCACCTGTGGTGCCAGCACCCTCGGGTCTAGTCCTGGTTGGGGCACCAGATTCTGTCCCGGTTGCTCCTCTTCCAGTCCAGCTCTCTGCTGTGGCCCAAAAAGGCAGTGGAGGATGGCCCAGGTCCTTGGGCCCTGCACCCACATGAGAGACCAGGAGGAGGCACCTGACTCCTGGTTTTGGATTGGCGCAACGCACTGGCTGCAGCGCACTGGCCATGGTGGCCACTTGGGGGGTGATCAAGCGGAAGAAAGAACTTTCTCTTTGTCTCTCTTCCTCTCTCTCTCACTGCCTAACTCTGCCTGTCCAAAAAAAAAAAATTCACCTCAAGTACAATATTATGGTTTCTAAATAGAAGGCCAAAACTTGGCAACAATATTTGAATCAATGTTGTCTTCAAATAGAGGTTGTACATCCTGCCTAAGATGAAACCTCCAAATGCGTCCTAAACTTAATTTAGTTTGGACAACTTTACAAACCAAGGAGCTAGTTCATCATAGTAGAGGATGCTGGGATTAAAAAGAATGCCTGCACTACCCTGACCTCCTATCTGTGGTCCCTTCATTCCTACACATTCTTCTTTCATTCCTTCTTTCTGTCAATTCTATTGCATTACTACTTCCTTCTCCTCCTCCTGAACTCATTCTTACTCATACTAAAAACCTAATGTCTGAATACTATTTCGTTACACAGTAGCCTCCCCTTAACAGTGGTTTCACTTTGTGCAATTTCTCTTACCCATGTTCGGGTGCAATCTGAAAATATTAAATGGAAAATTCCAGAAAAAATTCCTAAGTTCTAAACTGCAAGTCAGTTTGAGTAGCCTAATGAAATCCTATGATTCTTTGCACTGTCTCCCCTGGAATGTGAATCATCCCTTTGTGGGGAGCAACTGCACTGTACATGCTACCTGCCTAGTAGTTGCTTAGTAGCCATTTAGGTTTTCAAACTGACCTCCATGGCATCATAGTCCTGTGTTCATTGTGTTCATGTAACCCTTATTTTACTTAATAATGCTTATTCTGTTACATTAATAATTGTTCCATTTTGTTATTATTCTTGTTAATCTCTTACTTGACTAATTTAGAATCTAAACCTTAGCATTCATATGGGCATATAAGATAGAAGAAAAACATAGTCTACCTAGCATTTGGTACTATCCAAGGTTTCAGATATACTTGTAATGTAGTCCTTACAGATAGGACTACTACTGTATCCTAACATTATCATTACTTCTCTAAAGCCAGCAGAGATGTCTTTCTGCCATTATCACATTCTTTTGGTTTCATATATTTCTTTGGAATTTCTGATTCCTTTTTTTACTACCATTAGTATGACCTCCATTACTGTCTCTTTGTGAAATTTCTAGAATTTCATTTTTGCTCATTTTGGAAGCTTTCAAGGACAGTGTTTATTTCCTTAGTAAATCTCATTATCAATGCATTCAAAGCATTGTGCACCTTGTCTTTCAGAAGGAAAGCCGCTGATTTAATACAGAACATATGTATATTAGTAATGTATTAGATCATTCAGGCTGCTACAATGTTATAAGCTATGATGGAGAGCTTATAAACAATAAAGATTTATGTGCCAGCACTGTGGTGTAGCAGGTAAACTCACTGCCTGCAATGCTGTCATCCCATATGGGTGCCAGTTTGAGTCCCATCTGCTCCACTTCTGACCCAGCTATCTGCTATGGCATGGGAAAGCATTGGAATATGGCCCATGTTCTTGAGTCCCTGCACCTGAGTGGAAGACCCAGAAGAAGCTCCTGGCTTCTGGCTTTGGATCTGCTTAGGTCCAGCCATTGTGGCCATTTGGGGAGTGAACCAGCAGAGGGAAGACCTCTCTCTCTCTGTGTCTCTCATTCTCTTTCTGTTGTAACTGATTTTCAAATATATAACTAATTCCTTTTTTAAAAACAAGTAAACAAAGCATAAAAAAGAACAGAAATGTATTGCTCACAGTTCTGGAAAGTGCAAAGTCTAAGATCAAGTTGCCTGGGGCTGGCACTGTAGATTTAGTGGGTAAAGCCTCTGCCTACAGTGCTGGCACCCCATATGGGCACCACTTTGAATCCTGGATGCTCCACTTCCTTTCCAGCTCTCTGCTATTGCCTGATAAAGCAGTAGAAGATGGCCCAAGTCCTTGGGCCCCTGCACCCATGTGAGAGACCCAGAAGAAGCTCCTGGCTCCTGGCTTTGGATCGGCACAGCTCCAGCCATGTGTGGCCTGCTGGGGGAGTTAACCAGTGCATGCAAGACAATTCTCTCTCTCTCTCTCTCTCTCTCTCTGACTCTCTCTGCTTCTCCTTCTCTCTCTGTATAACTCTGGATTTCAAATAAATAAATGAATATTTAAAAAGATCAAATAGCCTGCAGATTTTATAAAATTTATTTGCATTTATTTAAAATAGAGAAATATATTGATCAATCAGCCTAACTGCTGGATCTTTCCCCATTTTATGCCCACAACAGCCGGAACTTGGCCAGGATGAAGCCACAAGCCAGGATCTCCATTCAGTTCTCCAGTAAATTCAGGCAGGGGCCTCAATACTTAAGCCTCATCCGTTTCCTTTATCAGTGTGTATTATCAGGAAGCTAGATTGAAAACAGAGGAAGGGCTTGACCTCAGGTACTCCACTATGGGATCCAGGTATCCCAGGTAGTGGCTTAACTCACTATACCACAACATTAGCCCCTGCAAAAAGATTTATTTTACAGTGAGGACTGGTTTTCTGATTCTTAGATAGCATCTTTTAGGTGTGTTCTCGCATAGTGGAAGAGATTAGTTAGCTCCCTTGGGCTTCTTCTTTAAGGTCACTGATCTCAATACTGGGGGCTCCACTTCATAATACTATCTCACCTTGGGACTCAGGATTTAAACTTCCATGAGTCCCAAGGTGAGATAAAATTCGGACCATCCCAGCAAGATATCTTTCAAAAAAGAATACAAAAGCAATAATTGTTAATATTTTGAATGCAGAATAAGAGACCAAATGAAGCCTAATTTTATTTTAGCTCTAATCATTTGTCTAACTTGACTAGCCTTTCTCTAAATTTTTTTTGCCTAGCATAAAGCTTGGCTTTTTGATACTTTTTCCCTCAACAGGACTGTTAGCTGATATGCAAAAGGTCATTGTCACTGCAGGTTGCTATAGTTTATTTCTTCTAACCTGGGAGAATTCACTTTAATGATTTCAATTTTTATAAAGTCTTCTCTGCTCTTTGGAGCAGCCATAATTTAGTGGCCCCCAATTAACCAACTAAAACTTCACATTTTATTACGACTTAAATCATATTTACATGATTTGGTTCTTTTAAATAAGTCTCTAATGGACATTTGCCACTGCAATTCATGCTGCTCCAAAGAATTGGTGCATTTTCACTCCAAATGACCAAGTTAAGCAACAATTGTAGTTAGTGTAGTCCAAGAAAAAAAGAGTGCTCAATGCTACTATGGGGTGTGACAGAGAAATGAGAGTGATTTTAATCTCTTCTAGGCAGATAAATCAATGGTTATATTATCCACTCTTCAACCCACGATAAATAAATGAGTTCCCAGGATGCTATACAATCTATTCCAATGAATTGTCACTGTTTAGTAGAAGAAGTTATTTAACCAGTTCCTGACAGAAGCTCACCAATGATGGAACTGTTCATAAATTTCAGCTCACCCTGTACATTTCTTCAAAACTCCAGTCAGAAATCCCTAAAACCTCACACAAAAATTCACTCAAAATGGATCAAAGATCTAAATCTGTGTTCTGATACCAATAAATTACTAGAGAACACTGTGAAAATCTGTAAGACATTGGCATAGGCAAAGAGTTCTTGGTAAAGATCCCAAAAGCACAGGCAATTAAAGCCAAAATTGACAAAGGGGATTAATCAAACTGAGAAGCTCTGCATTGCAAAAGAAGCACTCAGTAAAGTGAAGAGACAACTGATAGCATGGGGGAAAATTTTTGCAAACTAATCAACAAATAAAGGGTTAATATCCAATATTTAGAAAGAGATCCAGAACTTCAACAATTGGAAACAAAGAACCCAGTTAAAGAATAGGCAAATAATTTGAACAGACATTTTTCAATAGAGAAAACTGAAGTAGGAAACATATAATTGAAAAGATATTCAGGACCCCTATCCATCAGGGAAATGCAAACCAAGCAACAAAGAGATTTTATCTCACTCCAGTTAAAATGGCTCTCATTTAGAAATGCTGGTGAGGATAAAAGGTAAAAGGTATCCTGGTCCACTTTTGGTGGAATGTCAACTTGGCAGCCACTGTGGAAGACAGTATGGAATTACTTCATAAATATAAATATAGACCATCATATGATTCAGCCATTCCACTCCTGAAAATCTATCCAAACCAAAATAAATCAGCATATGAAAGAGTTTGAAATACCCCCATATTCATTGCAGCACAATTCACAATAACTTAGATATGGAATCAACCCAAATGACCATCAGAGGAAGATTGGATAAAGAAATTATGGTATCTATACCTTATAGAGTACTATTCAATGGAAAAAATGAAATCCTGGCATCTAGAAGCCGTTATACTAAGTAATGCAAGCTAGTCTCAGAAAGACAGATATCATATGTTTTCCTTGATTGAGGTAACTAATAAAATATCTAGAATGTAATGTGTTAGAATTAAATAACATTTTGAAATTTGAGGGGCCAGTGCTGTGGTGCAGTGGATTAATGCCCTGTCCTGAAAGTGCCAGCATCTCATATGGGCACTGGTTCGAGTCCCAGCTGCTCAACTTCCTATCCATCTCTCTGCTATGGCCTGAGAAAGCAGCAGAAGATGGCCCAAGTCCCAAGTGGGAGACACAGAAGAAGCTCCTGGTTCCTGGCTTTGGATCAGTGGAGCTCCAGCTGTTGTGGCCAGCTGGGGAGTGAACCATTGGATGCAAGATGTCTCTTTCTCTCTTTCTCTCCTCTATCTGTGTAACTCTGACTTTCAAATAAATAAATATTTAAAAAAATAAATTTGATGATTGCTTGCATGCCTTGTCTCTGCCAGGGAGTAAAAGTGTTCTTTTTTTCTTTTATTCCATACTATTTGTTGAAATCTTTTACTTAGTATAGAGTTAACTATATAATTATTAAGGAAACTGAAAATAGATTTTTAATAAAAATTAATAATTGGAATGTTGGAGAGAGAAGGAGGATTGGTTAAAATGCACATGAGAGGGAGGGTAGAGGGGGAAATGTCACTATGTTCCTAAATCTATATATATGAAATACAAGAAACTTGTATAACTTAACTAAAATTTTAAAGATCAATTCATCATAACATCTGAATACACTGTTTCAAGGCAATTTTAAATTATGTATATTTACATATGTATGAATTTTTTTCTTTTTTTTTAAACTTTTATTTAATGAATATAAATTTCCAAAGTACAGAATATGGATTACAATGGCTCCCCCCCCATAACGTCCCTCCCACCCGCAACCCTCCCCTTTCCTACTCCCTCTCCCCTTCCATTCACATCAAGATTCATTTTCGTTTCTCTTTATATACAGAAGATCAGTTTAGCATACATTAAGTAAGGATTTCAACAGTTTGCTCCCACACAGAAACGTAAAGTGAAAGATACTGTTTGAGGAATATACAATATAAATCTCACAAGTAAGTGTATGTGTGTGTGTATTTAAGCAGTGATGTATTTTCTATTTCTGTATAAATATATACTGTGATAAATGCATATCTGTAAAATGAAAAATAGTATAGATTCTGTAAGCAATGAAGTTCATTTGCTATATGAATCTATTTTTGTTAGGGTTTGGACAGAAATTAGAAGAAGTAAAGATAGAAATGAATGAAAAAAAAATAAAGATCAATTCATCAAAACTCTGACAATGGTGGCCACTATGGGGAATGGACAGAATCCTGGCCCAGCCTTTCTTTCCTTGTGAGCTTAGACATATTCTTTCCAAGGATCCTATCATTACTTACCTACTCCAGGATTCTGATTATTGCTTGCTGTCATTATACACTGCAAGAGGTTTGAAAATGATGACTACATACCAAATCACCATAGCATTATCATAATGATCCAAATGTGGATACAACTCAAATATCCATGAGTGATGAATGGATAGATAAAATTTGGTCTCTACATATAACAAGTATCATCCATAAAAATGAAGTGCTTATCCTTGATACAGCATGGGTGAGCCTTGATACATATTGCTAAATGAAAGAGTCCAGATTCAAGAGGTCACGAAATATGATTCCTTTTATAAGAAATATCTAGAATTGACTACAGTGGTTTTCAGGAGATGAGGTAAGAAGTGTAAAAAGAGAACTCTTGGTATAGAATTTTATTTTGGGTGATAAGCATTGATTAGTGGTGTGTGTTACACAGCCTTGTGAATATACTAAGAATTACTGAATAATATGCTTTAGAATAAAATAAAAATAAATAATAGCTTATTTAAATTTTGGATTCCAGTTCCCTCTTGGATGTGTGCTGACCAAAAAGATTGGCCAGTTGATTCTAATGGTCTGATGAGTTTGTAAAATATTGTTGTACAAACTTTTTTCTAAGGACTCTTCCAGGTCTCAGCTACCTTACTCCTTTGTGGTTCAAGTTATTCTTTTGTTTATGCAGGTGTCATGCACTACACAGTGAATAAATGCACCAGACACCTCTAGGATGAGATAACAATCGTTGGTATAGATAGCCTTTTTTGCACCAGTGGAACTTAGACTTGGTACTTTTGGTACAATAGAAGTTCCTAAATGCCTTTTTTTCATTATCAATTATCTTTATATACAGAAAATCAACTTGGCATATATTAAGTAAAGATTTCAACAGTTCACACCAAAACAGATACACAAAGTATAAAGTACTGTTTGAATACTAGTTTTACTGTTAATTTGCATAGTACAACACATTAAGGACAGAGATCCTACACTGGGAGCAAGTGTACAGTGACTCTGTTGCTGTGGATTTGTTTTGAGGAGTGTGGTGGGGGCAAGAGGCACAGAGTCACCACACAGAACCCAGGAGCCAGGTGAAAGGAGGCAAGAGGAGAGCAGCCCACAGACTCATTTATTTCAGTTGGTATAGCGGCTTAAATAGCCAAGGCAGCCAATCCAGTCAAGGGGCAGTTTATGCCCTAACCAATCACAGCTTGCTGCCAGGCAGGCTCCATTTGCCATGTGGTTTCCAAAGCCATCCAATCACAGCCTGTTGAATGGCAGGCTCCATTGTCAGGTGGGTTTCAAAGCGATTCCTGAGTAACTGATGCTCACTTGGCAGTGGCCATCTTGGCATGGCCTTCTCATTCAACTACATTTCCCCCTTTTAGTTTATTTTTGAGCAATGGGAGGCATGATTCTTGGCCATACCATTGTTGACCCCATTTTCGTGTGGTCTCCGTATGTGCCTGTGCCTGTCTTAGGTTGTCCCCCAGGGGATTTTACCAAGTATTGACTTACCAGTGCTCAAAATGGAGACCACCGGAGCGCTTGCTCAGATAGGAGTAGGAATGAGGAACAATGGTAATCAGGAATGGCATGACTGCACACAGGCTGTGGGCCATTGGAATGGCTGACCAGAGCTAGTTGGTATAAAACAGTAGCAGATGTGGTGAAAAGCCAAAGTGACTCCATTTTAAAACAATAAAAAAAAGCAGCCTCTGTTTCCCATAGCAGACCTGAGTCCTTGTAAAAGCAGGCATTCAGGCATTCCAGAGATATCAAAGCTTACCAGAGACAGCTAGCTTGGTAGGCCAAGGACGGCACAGTAGAGACTGCCAAATAAAGTAACTCCCTGTACCCAGAGCTCCTGTGTTGTAAGCCCCCACTGTAACTCTCTGTACCCAAAGCTTCCATGCTGTAAGCCCCTGCTGTAATTCCCTGTACCCAAAGCTTCCATGCTGTAACTATTTTCCTGCTGATGTAGCCCTTTTTATCTTTAAAAACTCTCCCAAACAAAGACCAGGGCCTCACTCCTTCCTCCGCTGTGCTGGTTGGTTGGATGGGGTCCCTATTGCAGCTTGTACTCCAAAATAAACCTTGCTTTTGCAGTTCAGTGTGTTTGACTCTCTGGGGGTCTCTGCAGGGATCTAACAATCTGGGCACAACAGTGGCTATGGGCAGTTTCTCAGGGTAGGATGATAGGGCAGGTGCGTCTGCTAATAAGACAGACTCTCAGTCTTGTTCAGCTCCTTCTGGTCGACTGTAAGTTGCAGGCTTGATGTTTCCAGCTGGTACCCAAATAGAGTGTTAAGCATTCTCTGGAAAGACACAAGCATATCCTTGACCCTTGGTTAGCAGAGGGTGTGGTCTCTTCCATTCCCCTGTCAGGGGGCTTTCCACCTAAATAGAGCAGCTGGAGTCTGGGATGGAAAGGATCCCCAGTGTTTATAAGCTGGGCTGATCCCTTGGGAATCAAAAGTAAGAAAATTGATTGTAAAAAGGACCTCAGTCAATGCAAGCTGTGGGTCTGAGCACATAGGATTGCTTTTCTGTCTTTGTAAGAGACATTTAATCATCCTATGAGTTCTTTCAGTGATTGCCTGTCCCTATGGGTTGTATGGGATACCTGTGACAGGCTGTATGTTCCAGGATTTCAGGAAGGAATTAAATTCCTGTGATGTATATGCTGGCCCGTTATCAGTTTTTATGGTCCAGGGGACACCAAGGACCAGCATGGCTGACTTAAATACCTTTATTACATTACTAGCCTTTTCTCTAGATTGGGTTGTTGCAAATATAGCCTTTGAATAAGTATCTACCACCACATGGACAAAGTTAAGTTTACCAAATTAGTTAATATGGGGACATCCACTTGCGAGAGCTTATTAGGAGCAAGGCCTTGCAGGTTCACTCCTGCTTATTGCAGTGGGCCTAACAGGGAAAGAGGTGCACAATTGCAGGAGTGCACTAGGTGTTTGCATTGGCTCATTGTTAGCTCTGGGAAAAGCAATTTTAGGTTGCTTGGTGACATATGAAATTTTTGGTCTAAAATGCATGCTTATTCTAAATGTCCAATGGAAGCCATGTTATAGGAGATAAGATGATCAACTTTTTGTTGCCTTGGAAAATAAAGCCAGGTAACCCAGTATTAAATATCTTATTGGTATAATATCTTAATTTAAGTCCCATCATAAGGACGGGATCTACTATCTTAACTATTTTATGGCACTAACTCCAGGCTATGTGCACCCAAAAAAGTGGTCCATGTTGTTGCCAAATAATTCCTAAGGGGGGCCTTGAGGGTAGATATGATTATGGCATATAGAAGCACCTGAGGGTCATATTTAAAGGCTGTTAATATTGACAAATTGGTGTTGATCTTTTCTATAGTGGATTTGGCTGCTGGTGTCAATGGGATTTTCGAAGAAGGGCTGTTCACCTTAGTAAATCGTATAGCGGTCTAAGTTCTGCAGGTATTAGGGGAAGGAAGGGCTTCAGCCAATTGATTTGGCCACATAGTTGCTGAAGTTCATTAAGTGAGTATTTATGCTTGACTTTTAGGGTTGGGCCCATTGGAGATATATGGGAGGAGATTTGATAACCCAAGAATTGAAAGGGAGGAAGATGTGCCTTTTCTGTGACAATAGACAACCCAGGAATTGTAAATTTCTACTGTCTCACTTAGACAGGCATTCTAAGAGTTGCTGCATTCTTGTGAGCAAGTAAGATATCACCCACATAATGTATGACCAAGCACTGATCTTTAAGTGTGCTGGTCACATGAGAAAAGTATCTTTGGCAAATGGCAGGGCTATTTTTCATGCCTTGTGGGAGTACTGTCCACTGGAATCTTTTTGCAGGGAGCTGGAAATTGGGCTCCCATACTGTAAAGTCAAAGTAAGCCTATTCTCCTCTGTGATGGCAATGGAAAAGAAGCAATCTTTGATATCAATGGTAACTATGTGGTATCCATTAGGAATGGCCCCTGGATGGGGAATGCCAGCCTGGGGTGTTCTCATCTTTTTAATGATTTTGTTAATGGCTCTCGCATCCTGTAGTAGCCTACCTGTATTTTCCCTTTTCTTTGGTATCACAAAAGTGGGTTTGTTGTGAGGGCTAGTGGAGGGCTCTATCTGTCCCTTTCCCAATTGTTCCTGTACCAATTCTCTAAGGATGCTAAGTTTGGGTTGTAATATTGGCCACTGCTCTACCCAGATGTTTCCTGTTTTTTCCCATTCAATGGGGATTGGGTCTGGCTTTTGTATGAGGTGAGCAGTGGCCCCTAGAATTGGGTGTGAATATTTCTCGTAGCTTCTCCATTAAAGCTGTTGGCTTGTGGAGCTTTGTGATCCATAGCAAGGACCACTTGCATTTGTGAGAGCACATCTCTCCCCCATAAGATCATGGAAACCTCAGCAATTAGTGGAAAGATGGTTCCCATATTCTCCATTGTCATCTTGCCACGTTACAGGTGTTATGACCTGATCAGCCAATTTTAATCCTCCAACACCTTGGAGGGCAGCTCTGGGTGCTGTCTTCCAATGTTGCATTTTTCTTACATCCCTTGCTTTTAAGACAGTGTCATCTGTGCTGATATCAATTAAACCCACACAGACAATGTCATCTAAATATAGGGTCAATTTTGGCCTCAGATTCAAGATAGGCATCAACCAGTTAATGGTGGTGGGACTCCCTCTTACTTGCTGGGCTGAGGGCCACCCCACTGGGAGTTTAAAGGCTTGGTCTTGCATTCTTTTTCCAATGAAAGCCTTTTTTACATCTGGGACACAACGTTTTGGGCTTGCCCTTTCTTTCAGCAATTGGGCAGTTTCACTGTAGGTGTCCTAGTTCCTAACATCCTCTTCAAACTGGGGGGTCACTAGACTTCCTTGTGTTCAGTTTGTTAATGGCCGCAGTTAGGGCTTTTATGGGTGTATCAGCAGGATTTACCTCCTTTCTGGCTACTATCCATTTAGAAATGTCTTCATTATGGACTGGGGCAATTGCAGTTTTTGCCTCTTTGGTAGCAGCTTCCCAAGCCAATTGTTTGACCAAATTGTCTTGATCAGGGCCAAGTTGTAATCTTTTATCTACTGCCTCGAAGACTCTGGCAAGGAAATCAGGAAACCATTTGCCTGTGCCTTAAACTAGGTTTCTCAAGAGCTGACTATAATTAGGAGGATTTATAATTTTTAAGGCTGTAATTGCCAGATCTCTGACCTAATCAAAATAGGCAACTACTCAATGCAGGCCTGTTCATGAGGATATATGTAGGTACCATGGCTTGTAAGGTTACTTCTATTCCATAGGCAGCATTATTCCTTGGCACAGTTTCAGCCTCTTCCTCATAGGAGGCTTTACTCTGTAAGAACTGTGGTCTTGACAAACGTGCTTTGAGCAGTGCAACCCAGTCAAAATGAGTTTGAAGGTTCACTGCCCATTGTGTGAGCACCTCTTCAAAGTAGGGAGAGTGAGGACCTGACTCTTGAGAAGCCTTTTTTAGTAAGGTCATTTATGGGCATTGGAATCCATGGCCTTAATTCTGCATTCGCTCCTACATTAACAGCAAATATGTGAGTGGAATGGGGTCTAACGGCTTCCCTGAGAGCTGGGGTGCCTGAGGACTGCCACAAATGTAGAGATCCTCACTGGGTGCAGATGGGATGACCTCCTTTGTGTTATTGCCCTCAGGTCATCTAAGTTCATCCCATGGGTATTTGTGTGTGGGGGGGGTGGCTGATTAGGCATTGCTACCTTGTTTGCTACCTTGTTTGCTACCTTGTCATTTTCACTGTCAGAGTTCTCTCTCCATAAGTCATCAACTGTTGTCTGTGAGGCAGACACCTGGAGTGACAGGGTCTTATCACTCACAGATTCACTATGTTTGGTAATCTGTGTGCGCTTCTGAGAGGGGGTATCTTTCCCATGTTTGAGCACTTAAGAGTGGTGTGCCATGCCAACTCTAGCCAAAGGAAAGATACCCACAGCACTGCTGACATAAGAAAACAAATTCCTAGCACCTCAGTGGCGGATGGTATTCTGCAGGGGGTTCTCTACATTAGACGAACAGACAGTGGTGTATCAGATCATACTTATGTCCTGTGTTTAGTGGGGGACTTCCTTGATTCATTAGGTCAAGGCCATATGCCCACACTGTGTCTCCAGAGTGTCACCTCCCAAGTGTGGGAAGATAACTTGGTTCTGAATTCTGGGATGACCAGTGCCTTATGTGAATTTGGCGGGTGAACTAAAAGTGAAAGGAGGAGCTGAGAAGTGGTGTAACGCCTCTGGGCACTGTATGCCTAACCTGGGGTCACTTAGAGGACAAGGACAAGGAAAGGGGCAAGGAGAGGGTTCTGTGCTCACCCTCACAGAATTGAGCAACACACAAAGCACTGAGGGGCCTACTTGCTGAAATCAAGGGGGGACCCCGCCAAGTCCAACAGGCTGTCTCTTTCTCAGTCACATTGGAGTGCCAGATGTTGCCATTGATTTGTTCTGAGAGGAGGAGCATGGTGAGGGCAAGAGGCACAGAGTCACCACATAGACCCCAGGAGCCAGGTGAAAGCAGGCCAGAGGTGAGCAGCCCACAGACACATTCATTTCAGTTGGTACAGCGGCTTAAATAGCCAAGGCAGCCAGTCCGGTCAAGGGGCAGTTTATGCCCTAACCAATCACTGTTGCCAGGCAGTATCCGAAGCCATCCTATCACAGCCTGTTGCCTGGCAGGCTCCATTGTCAGGTGGGTTTGAAAGCCATCCAATCACAGCCTGTTGCCTGGCAGGCTCCATTGCCAGGTGGGTTTCAAAGCGATTCCTGAATAACTAGCACTCACTTGCCAGTGGCCATCTTGGCATGGCCTTCTCATTCCACCACAACTCCCGTTGTTGATTTAACAATTGACCCTCTTATTTATGACGTCAGTAATCACCTGAGGCTCTTATCATGAGCTACCAAGGCTATGGAACCATCTTGAGTTCACAAACTCTGACATTATTTAGACAAGGCCCTAATCAAAGTGGTAGTTCTCTCCTCCCTTCAGAGAAAGGTACCTCTTTCTTTGATGGTGCGTTCTTTCCACTGGGACCTCATTCACAGAGATCTTTCATTTAGGTCACATTTTTTTTTTTCCAGAGTGCCTTGGCTTTCCATGCCTGAAAGTGACCTAAATGCCTTTTGAATTTTAATCCACATTCTACTAAGCAACCAACCAAACTACTATAAAGACACAACCCAATACATGCATATAAAATAATTTTAGATAGAAAAAGAGAATCAGGATATCAAATGTGGTTTCCATAAAATTGCCCTCCTTAGATCTAATCCTGCAGGGCCCACGACAAATTTCTACAACCCTCATTACTAAATTAATAACCAAAAGACTGAATGGTGTTTTTTTATAGCACAAGAATATGGACAACTTCATGATGACACACCATTTCTCAAGCAGTTCTAGTACAGAATGCAGAGAGGACTGAAAACATTGAAGGTTTGGGAGTATTCCTTGCTAATGCACAAATGGGAAGGAACTTAAAGCAGATGCCTTTCTTGGCACAAGGTAAGAGCTGCTTCTCACACTATCACTCAGTGCCACAAAGCCTTGAAAGTTGTGAGATTGGTTTTGAAAAAGGAATAAAACCACTCTACAATGATGCAATTCAAATTTCAGAAAGGATGACAAACTGATTTCTGCTTACAGTTTGGAAACAAATTGCCTGAAATCATGGTGATGTTTTTGAATGCAAAGAAAAAAATGTATATTCTCAATCAAAGGTAGATCATCAAAAAGTTTTAAAAATGAAATTAGCGAATAGAGAGACACAGAAAGGTATAAAAGAGTTACCCATTTTCTCTGTTCTGTGGAGCTTCAACAGTCTTCCAAAGGGAGGTCTCTTTATCCCGAGAGGCATGGGTTTCCAGAAGGAAGAAAGAATGAGGCAACCAAATAATCCACTTCCACACCAAGATAATTCCACTTTGGAAAGATATATAGAAGACCATCTATTTTTCTTACTGGAATGGTGAAAGCTTCATGAAGCTCTTCTGGTTCAAGCCTCCCAGTGTCAAAGCAGAGCATGACAGGGAACACCTAGAACAGGAAGTCATATTGGGAACATTGGATAGGAAATTTTATTAATCTGTTTACTGTGGCAAGAAATGCCACACGTTTTCCCCTCCTGTCATCTTTCTCTCTCTGCCTCTTTCTCTTTTCTTTTCTTCTGCCATCACTTAACTATCCAGCCTTTGGCCCTATTATAGGTTCTTAGGAACAAGAGATGAGTTTTCCCTGTCCTCAAGTTCACTACCTATTGGGGGAGGCTGGGCTCAGCAATGGTGTACAGTTGAATCCCATCCCCCGAAAAATGCTGTAACAGAGGTATGCAGAGGAGAGAGCAAGTATGATTAAGTTCATTTGGTAAGAACCCAGAAGAATGGTTGGGCAGGGACCAGAAAGATTTCCCAGGGGAGAAAAAAGCTGATGAGGCCTGTATTGTGATTCTATGCAGGAGCGAATAGTGCATTTGCAATACAAGGGCCTTTAACCAATCCACGCATTTGTGGGAAAGTGAGAAGAAACCACATGGAGTCTGGACATTTTTATGTGATGCATGAACCTTTTTGGGAACTTGGGGTGCACAGGCAGGTGACTTGCTGGTTTCCACTGAGGGCTCATGGTTTGTCTTTTTCACTTCTTGTCCTATACTTTCTCTAGGAGATAGTGTTTGCAGGAAATTGCTTAAAAGGAGGGCCGTGGAGGATGGCCCAAGTCCCTGGGTCCTGCACCCACATGGGAGACCAGGAGGTAGCACCTGGCTCTGGGCTTCGGATCAGCACACTACGCTGGCCACAGTGGCCATTGGGGGGTGAACCAATGGAAAAAGGAAAACCTTTCTCTCTCTCTCTCACTGTATAACTCTGCCTGTCAAAAAATATTTCAAACTCAATGTGTTCATGGGAGGATTGTAGAATGTTTGCTTAAGAAAAAGAGCAGGGAAGAAGTCTCTCTCATTTAAAGAGAAAGACTACCCTCAATCTCTGAACCCTGTGAAATAAGGACACCTATTTTCCTTTTAGGAAATGCATTTAAAACCAAGACAATTTCCAGATTCCTTTGAGCTCACAGGTTCTCGGATGCTTATGAAATGAATGTCATTTCAGGATAAACTGTCAGGTACAGATCATAGAATAAGAAAGCATCTCCCTCATACCTAAATTCTTGGGTTGCAAACTGTTAGATACGACAAGCTAGAATGTAAGGTGAGAGTATTTCTTTCTGTCTTTTGTATAATAAGAGACAGCAGCACCAGGGAGCTTTGTCATTCAGGTAGCAATGTTGTGTTACACTTGCTAATATCAAGAAGCTCATACATGATCATAGCCAACATCTGAGAGTTTACCTCAAGGATGTCTTAGAGGCCAGCGCCATGGCTCACTAGGCTAATCCTCCACCTTGCGGCGCCGGCACACCGGGTTCTAGTCCCGGTCGGGGCGCCAGATTCTGTCCCGGTTGCCCCTCTTCCAGGCCAGCTCTCTTCTGTGGCCCAGGAGTGCAGTGGAGGATGGCCCAAGTGCTTGGGCTCTGCACCCCATGGGAGACCAGGAGAAGCACCTGGCTCCTGGCTTCGGATCAGCGCGGTGCGCTGGCCGCAGCGGCCATGGGAGGGTGAACCAACGGCAAAGGAAGACCTTTCTCTCTGTCTCTCTCTCTCTCTCTCTCTCTCTCTCTCTCTCTCACTGTCCACTCTGCCTGGCAAAAAAGAAGAGTCTTATTCTATGATTACTATTACTGCTATTTTTCCATCTTATGAGGGAAGAAATAGAAACACAAAAATTTAAGTAAGTTCTCCAAATCCTGAACGTATTTAAAATCTCTCTGGGTCTTGTTCCCCATGTCTGTAAAATGTGGTAATAGTGGTACTGGATTTTTGCCACTAATTTGTAGTGTACCACATTGACATTGAGCATCAGCAGCCTGGGCCTTCCTTATCATATACAACCAACTCCCTTTCTTTTATGGTAATGAATTAATCTCCTGGTTTTGTTTGTCCTTTTCAATTCACATGCCAATGAAAGAAATCCAATCTCTAACTTTTTCCATGCAACTCACATTCTCCCCTATCCAGGGGAGATCCTAGGGAGACTAACTATGATTCAGATTTATACTTGTACTGTTTATGTATTATGTTAGATTAGCAAATGATCAGGAAAAAGCAGAAAAGTAGATAAGGAGATTTTGCTGTTGTTATAAATATAAATATACATAAACATATACAATAAATTTATATTCATATTTATAACAACATGAGCATGAACTGAATCTGAGCCTGTTATGAACGATCATGAACATCTTTGCAGCTGTCTGTGGGCCATTTGAATTTCCTCTCTTGAACATGCGTAATAAGTCTTTGCCCATTTCTTAAAAGGATTGTTTGTTTTGTTGTTAAACCTCTAGCTATTTTTAGATTTTGTTGCATAATTTGCAAATATTTTCTCTCATTCTGTTGATTGTCTCTTCACTTTGCTGAGTGTATACTTTTGCAGTGCAGGAGCTTGTCAGCTTGATGTAAGCCCATTTGTCAATTTTGGCTTTGATAACCTGTGCTTCTTAGGTCTTACCAATAAGAAGATACTGCCAATGCCAGTATCTTCCAGAGCTTCTGCCATGTTCTCTAGTGATTTGATGGTATTGAGTCATATATTAGGTCTTTGAATATTTTGGGTGGATTTTTGCATAAGGCATAAGGTAGGGGTATAGTTTCATACTTCTACATGTGGAAATCCACTTTCTCCAGTCCCATTTGTAAAAGAGGCTCTCCTTATTCCATGGACTGGTTTTAATTCCCTTATCAAATTAAAATTGGCTGTAAATGATTGGGTTGACTTCTGGAGTTTCTATTCTGCTTTATTTGTCTATAAGTTTGGTGTTTTTTTTTTTTTTTTGCCAGTATCAGGATGTTTTGATTATAAATGCCCTGTGTTATGTTTTCAAATCAGGTATTGTGGTACATCTGGCATTGTTTTTGTTGTGTAAGTTTGCTTTAGCTGTTCAGAGTCTTTTGTGCTTCCAAATAAATTTCAGTGTAGTTTTCTCTAGATCTGCAAAGAATGTCATGGGCATTTTTGTTGGGATTGCATCAAATCAGTAAAATGCCTTAGGTATTATGGACATTTTGAATTTGTTGACTCTTGATTCTTCCAATCCAAGAACATAGAATATTTTTATATTTTTAATGTCTTCCATTTCTTTTTTGTGTTTCATAATTTTCATCATCGAGAACTTTGACAAGCTTAGTTAAATTTATTCCAAGTTGTTTGATTCTTTATGGAGTTATTGTGAATGGGACTGATGTTAAATCTTTTTCCCAGCTGAGACATTATTTCTATTTATAGTAACTACTGATTTTTCCTTGTTGACTTTATATTCTGCCACTTTACCAAACTTTTTTATAAAGGAGGTCCAATAGTCTCTCTTTTGCATACCATATATATAGAATCATGTCATTTGCAAATAAGGATAGTTTAATTTCCTACTGTTCAATTTGTATTCCTTTGATATCTTTTTCTTGCCTGTTGGCTTTGGCTAAAATTTCCAGGACTATTATGAATAGTAATGTTAGAGTGTCATTCTTATCTGGTTCCCATGTCTTAGAAGGGAATGCTTCCCACTTTTCACCATTCAGTAGGATGCTGTCCATGGGTTTGTCAAAAATTGCCTTGAATTTGTTAAAGAATTCTTTTTGTCGGTAGGATCTTTATTACTGATTCAATTTCTATCTTGGTTATTGGTTGGATTATGTTCTCTATGTCTTCTGTTTAGGTCCTCTATGACTCAATTTTGTTAGATTCAGTGTTTCTAGGGATCTATCCATTTCTTCTAGATTACTTCATTTGTAGGCAAACAACTTTTTGTAATAATTTCAGATAATTATTTATATTTCTGTGGTATCTGTTTTTGTATTTCATTTTTATTTCTGATTCTGTTTATATGGGTCTTTTCCTCTTGTCAATTTTTTTGGTTAATTGTGTTAATGGTCAATCAATTTTATTTATTTTTTCAAAAAAACCTGCTCTTCATTTAACTTATTTGTGGGCTTTTTGATCCAATTATATTTATACCTTCTCTGGTTTTATTTATTTATTTCCTCCTACTAATTTTGGGTTTAGCTTGTTGATTTTCTAGTTCCTTGAGATGCAGTAGTAGTTTATTTAATGTGTTTCCAGTTTCTGTGGGTAGGCACCAATTTGTGTAAACTTCATTCTTAACACTGCTTTTTCTGCATCCCATAGGATTTGATGTAATATATTGTCATCCTCATTTATTGTGAGAAATTTTTTATTTCCCTTTTTATTTCTTCTATAGCCCACAATTCATCCAGGGGCATGTTGTTCAGTTTCTATGTGTTCATGTGTATTGTAGAGACACTTGAGGTATTGATTTCCAACTTTGTTTATTGTGATTTGAAAAGATGCAATGTTGGGGGCGGAGCCAAGATGGCGGAATAGTGAGGGCGCGCACCGATAGTCCGGGAAAATTTAGTTTAATAAAAGGGGAGTTACGGTAGCCTCAGAAAAAAGAACCAGGAAAATATTGCAGACAAAACTCTTCTGGATCCAGTGGGCGTGAATCGGAGGACCTACTGGGAGAACAAGGTCACCCACCGCGCGCGAAAGCCGAACCGCAGGACCGAGCCGCGGGACTGAGCCGCGGAAGCCGAGCCGCGGGACTGAGCTGCGCAAGCTGCAGGGTCTGCGCGCAAGTGCTCGAAGGGGAGTGCAACAGCAGGGAGACTTGGGAAGTCCAGGGCTCCGAGTCCACACATCGGCGCTGGAAGGGGAGCAGACCTGCGTGGAGAGCGTGGGAGCCCACAGTTCGGGACATCAGCGGCAGACTCAACACACCAGCGCTGGAACGCGAGGTGAGCCGAACCTCAATAACCCAAGACACCGGCAGGAAAGCGGAGAGAGGAAACTAGAGGGAATGACCCCCGGGGCGGGGGGGACTTCACCAAGCTAACTGGAAGAGAGAGAGAGGGAAAAAAAAAAAAAGGTGACTGGTATGGACACGGGTTTCTCTCTCTCCGCTCACCTCTCAAGGGCGAGCAAGACAAAGAGCAGGCGCCATCTTGGACATACGTCATAAGCAGAGCGACCTCAGGTCTGCACCGGCCCTGAGCCTAGCAGTAAAACCTGACTCTGGGTGGGGCGAATTAACAGGAGATTAGGACTTAGTAAATTTATGGTGCTACTGAACTGAGACTGTGAAAAAAGAGACGGTGGGGGAGAGAACTCACGGAATTCACGTGAGCACTCTCCAGAGACGCTACAATTCCGTAACTTTGGCAACCCAGTGGGAGACTGAAGGAGAATTTGAGCCCACTCTAAGGGCCGAACAGATTCCCTGTGTGGTCCTTGGGAAAGAGCTTCTGATCTCTGGCTCCTGTGGGTATATCATTTGCCTGCTAACTACCTCCAACTTTGTTCAGCTGTGCAGAATAACTTCCCTGTTGAATCAAAAAAAAAAAGAGAGAGAGAGAGAGGTTTACCACGCCTAACCTGGGAGTGTCACCTTTGGCACACCAAACAGAGCTCTCAGGCCACACCCATCTCAAGCCCTAAGGCTCCATCAAAAACAGATAGTCCACTTAATCTAGAGTCATAGTATAACAAGAAAAAGCACCACAGTGAAGAAACCAAATATCTCCAATATGACAAATAACAAACGCAAAAACCAAGGTAATAAAAACAAGGAAGTCACCATGAAGCCCTCAAATGAAAAAGACACCCCAATTCAAGATTATGAGGATGATGAGATAGAAGAAATGCAAGAAGCAGATCTCAAAAAATTGATAAGAACATTAAGAAGTTCTCAAAAACAAATTCTTGAACTACAGAAATCCTTAATGGACAAGATAGAAAATCTCTCTCGTGAAAATGAAATATTAAGGAGGAATCAAAATGAAACGAAACAACTAGTACAACAGGAAACTGGGATAGTGACTGAAGTGAAGAATTCAATAGATCAAATGAAAAACACAATAGAGAGCCTTACAAACAGAATGGGAGAAGCAGAAGAGAGAATATCGGACTTAGAAGACAGAGAACAGGAAAGGATACAGTCAGACCAAAGAAAAGAAGAGGAAATTAGGAATCTAAAACATATTGTCGGGAATCTTCAGGATACTATTAAAAAACCCAACATTCGGGTTCTAGGAGTTCCTGAAGGCATGGAGAGGGAGAAAGGATTAGAAGGCCTTTTTAGTGAGATATTAGCAGAAAATTTCCCAGGTTTGGAGAAGGACAGAGACATCCTAGTACAGGAAGCTCACAGAACCCCTAATAAACATGACCAAAAGAGACCCTCACCAAGGCACGTTGTAATTAAACTCTCCACAGTGAAACATAAAGAAAAGATCCTAAAATGTGCAAGAGAGAAACGTCAGATTACTCTCAGAGGATCTCCAATCAGACTCACAGCTGACTTCTCATCAGAAACTCTACAAGCTAGGAGGGAATGGCAAGATATAGCCCAGGTACTAAGAGAGAACAACTGCCAGCCCAGAATATTATATCCTGCAAAGCTATCATTTGTGAATGAAGGTGAAATAAAGACTTTTCATAACAAACAGAAATTGAAAGAATTTGTTGCCACTCGTCCAGCCCTGCAAAAGATGCTTAAAGATGTGTTACACTCAGAAACAAAGAAACACGGTCATCAATATGAAAGAAGGTAAAGGAAGGAAACCAAGGAAGGAAAGCTCACAGCAAAAGATCACAGGGAATTCAAAGCATATATTAGAACTTATCTTTGGCAAATGGCAGGGCAAAGTTACCACTTATCATTAGTCACATTGAACGTTAATGGCCTGAACTGTCCAGTTAAAAGACACCGTTTGGCTGATTGGGTTAAAAAACAAAACCCATCTATTTGCTGCTTACAAGAAACACATCTTTCCAACAAAGATCCATACAGACTGAAAGTGAAAGGCTGGAAAAAGATATACCATGCCAACAGAAATGAAAAAAGAGCAGGCGTAGCCATCTTAATATCAGACACCATAAACTTTACCACAAAAACCATTAAGAGAGACAAAGAGGGACACTACATAATGATTAAGGGATCAATTCAACAGGAAGATATAACAATTATCAATGTATATGCACCTAACTACAGGGCACCGGTTTATCTAAAAGATTTGTTAACGGACTTAAAGGGAGACTTAGACCCCAATACAATAGTACTGGGGGACTTCAATACTCCACTCTCAGAAATAGACAGATCAATAGGACAGAAGATCAACAAGGATACAGTAGATTTAAACGACACTATAGCCCAAATGGATCTAACAGATATATACAGAACTTTCAATCCTACAGCTAAAGATTATACATTCTTCTCAGCAGTACATGGAACCTTCTCTAGGATTGACCACATACTAGGCCATAAAGCAAGTCTCAGCAAATTCAAAAGAATTAGAATCATACCATGCAGCTTCTCAGACCATAAAGGAATGAAGTTGGAAATGAACAACTCAGGAATCCCTAGAGCATACGCAAACACATGGAGATTGAACAACATGCTCCTGAATGAACAATGGGTCATAGAAGAAATCAAAAGAGAAATCAAAAACTTTCTGGAAGTCAATGAGGATAACAGCACAACATACCAAAACTTATGGGACGCGGCAAAAGCAGTGTTAAGAGGAAAGTTTATATCAATAGGTGCCTACATCAAGAAATTGGAAAGGCACCAAATAGATGAGCTTTCTATTCACCTCAAGGATCTAGAAAACCTACAGCAAACCAGACCCAAATCTAGTAGGAGAAGAGAAATAATTAAAATCAGAGAAGAAATCAACAGGATTGAATCAAGAAAAACATTACAAAAAATCAGCCAAACGAGGAGCTGGTTTTTTGAAAAAATAAACAAAATTGACACCCCGTTGGCCCAACTAACTAAAAAAAGAAGAGAAAAGACCCAAATCAATAAAATCAGAGATGAAAAAGGAAATGTAACAACAGACACCACAGAAATAAAAAGAATCATCAGAAATTACTACAAGGACCTGTATGCCAGCAAACAGGGAAACCTATCAGAAATGGATAGATTCCTGGACACATGCAACCTACCTAAATTGAACCAGGAAGACATCGAAAACCTAAACAGACCCATAACTGAAACAGAAATTGAAACAGTCATAAAGGCCCTCCCAACAAAGAAAAGCCCAGGACCAGATGGATTCACTGCTGAATTCTACCAGACATTTAAAGAAGAACTAACTCCAATTCTTCTCAAACTATTCAGAACAATTGAAGAAGAGGGAATCCTCCCAAATTCTTTCTATGAAGCCAGCATCACCTTAATTCCTAAGCCGGGAAAAGATGCAGCACTGAAAGAGAATTACAGACCAATATCCCTGATGAACATAGATGCAAAAATCCTCAATAAAATTCTCGCCAATAGAATGCAACAACACATCAGAAAGATCATCCACCCAGACCAAGTGGGATTTATCCCTGCTATGCAGGGATGGTTTAATGTGCGCAAGACAATCAATGTGATACACCACATTAACAGACTGCAGAAGAAAAACCATATGATTCTCTCAATAGATGCCGAGAAAGCATTTGATAAAATACAACACCCGTTCATGATGAAAACTCTAAGCAAACTGGGTTTGGAAGGAACATTCCTCAATACAATCAAAGCAATCTATGAAAAACCCACAGCCAACATCCTATTGAATGGGGAAAAGTTGGAAGCATTTCCACTGAGATCTGGTACCAGACAGGGATGTCCACTCTCACCACTGCTATTCAATATAGTTCTGGAGGTTCTAGCCAGAGCTATTAGGCAAGAAAAAGAAATTAAAGGGATACAAATTGGGAAGGAAGAACTCAAACTATCCCTCTTTGCAGATGACATGATCCTTTATTTAGGGGACCCAAAGAACTCTACCAAGAGACTATTGGAACTCATAGAAGAGTTTGGCAAAGTAGCAGGGTGTAAAATCAATGCACAAAAATCAACAGCCTTTGTATACACAGACAATGCCATGGCTGAGGAAGAAATTCTAAGATCAATCCCATTCACAATAGCTACAAAAACAATCAAATACCTTGGAATAAACTTAACCAAGGACGTTAAAGATCTCTACGATGAAAATTACAAAACCTTAAAGAAAGAAATAGAAGAGGATACCAAGAAATGGAAAAATCTTCCATGCTCATGGATTGGAAGAGTCAATATCATCAAAATGTCCATTCTCCCAAAAGCAATTTATAGATTCAATGCAATACCAATCAAGATACCGAAGACCTTCTTCTCAGATCTGGAAAAACTGGTGCTGAAATTTATATGGAGGCACAAGAGACCTCGAATAGCTAAAGCAATCTTGTACAACAAAAACAAAGCCGGAGGCATCACAATACCAGATTTCAGGACATACTACAGGGCAGTTGTAATCAAAACAGCATGGTACTGGTACAGAAACAGACGGATAGACCAATGGAACAGAATTGAAATACCAGAAATCAACCCAAACATCTACAGCCAACTTATATTTGATCAAGGATCTAAAACTAATTCCTGGAGCAAGGACAGTCTATTCAATAAATGGTGCTGGGAAAATTGGATTTCCACGTGCAGAATCATGAAGCAAGACCCCTACCTTACACCTTACACAAAAATCCACTCAACATGGATTAAAGACCTAAATCTACGACCTGACACCATCAAGTTACTAGAGAACATTGGAGAAACCCTTCAAGATATTGGCACAGGCAAAGAGTTTCTGGAAAAGACCCGGGAGGCACAGGCAGTCAAAGCCAAAATTAACTATTGGGATTGCATCAAATTGAGAAGTTTCTGTACTGCAAAAGAAACAGTCAGGAGAGTGAAGAGACAACCGTCAGAATGGGAAAAAATATTTGCAAACTATGCAACAGATAAAGGGTTAATAACCAGAATCTACAAAGAGATCAAGAAACTCCACAAAAACAAAACAAGCAACCCACTTAAGAGATGGGCCAAGGACCTCAATAGACATTTTTCAAAAGAGGAAATCCAAATGGCCAACAGGCACATGAAAAAATGTTCAAGGTCATTAGCAATCAGGGAAATGCAAATCAAAATCACAATGAGGTTCCACCTCACCCCGGTTAGAATGGCTCACATTCAGAAATCTACCAACAACAGATGCTGGCGAGGATGTGGGGAAAAAGGGACACTAACCCACTGTTGGTGGGAATGCAAACTGGTCAAGCCACTATGGAAATCAGTCTGGAGATTCCTCAGAAACCTGAAGATAACCCTACCGTTCGACCCAGCCATCCCACTCCTTGGAATTTACCCAAAGGAATTTAAATTGGCAAACAAAAAAGCGGTCTGCAGCCTAATGTTTATTGCAGCACAATTCACAATAGCCAAGACCTGGAACCAACCTAAATGCCCATCAACGGTAGACTGGATAAAGAAATTATGGGATATGTACTCTTTAGAATACTATACTGCAGTAAGAAACAACGAAATCCAGTCATTTGCAACAAAATGGAGGAATCTGGAACACATCATGCTGAGTGAAATAAGCCAGTCCCAAAGGGACAAATACCATATGTTCTCCCTGATCGGTGACAACTGACTGAACACCAAAAAGGAAACCTCCTGAAGTGAAAGGGACACTATGGGAAACGGTGACTTGATCAGCATAGCCCTGACTGTTAATGAACAACTTAATACATTATCCCTCTTAGTAGTTTTTTTGTCTGTTCTACTTAATATGACTGATTTAATTCTGTAATTAATACACAGTTATTCTTAAGTGTTGAAATTTAACTGAAATGTGATCCCTGTTAAACATAAGAGTAGGAATAAGAGAGGGAAGAGATATATAATTTGGGACATGCTCAAGCTGACTTGCCCCAAATGGTAGAGTTAGAAACATACCAGGGGACTCCAATTTAATCCCATAAAGGTGGCATGTACCAATGCCATCTCACTAGTCCAAGTGATCAATTTCAGTTCGCAATTGATCATAATGAAAGGACTAAGAGTCAAAGGGAGCACATAAGCAAGTCTAGTACCTGCTAACACTAACCGATAGAATAAATAAAGGGGAGAGTGATCCAACATGGGAAGTGAGATACTCAGCAGACTCATAGAATGGCAGATGCCCTAAATAGCACTCTGGCCTCAGAATCAGCCCTAAAGGCATTCAGATCTGGCTGAAAAGCCCATGAGAGTATTTCAGGCATGGAAAGCCAAGACACTCTGGCAAAAGATCTCTGTGAGTGAGATCTCAGTGGAAAGAACAGGTCTTCAAAGAAGGAGGTACCTTTCTCTGAAGGGAGGAGAGAACCTCCACTTTGACTATGACCTTGTCTAAACAAGATAAGAATCGGAGAACTCAAGGGGCTTCCATAGCCTTGGAAACTCATGACTGGAGCATAGGGAGATTACTGATGCCATAGACAGGAGTGTCAATTGGTAAAGTCAACAACAGGAGTCACTGTGCACTTACTCCTCATGTAGGATCTCTGTCCGTAATGTGCTGTGCATTGAGATTTAAAGCTATAACGAGTACTCAAATAATATATTTCACTTTGTGTTTCTATGGGGGTGCAAACTGTTGAAATCTTTACTTAATGCATACTAAATTGATCCTCTGTAAAAAAAAAAAAAAAAAGAAAAAAAAAAAAAAAAAAAGAAAAGAAACTATCAACTCCCAACTTGACTCTTACTGGGATTAAACATGACAATAGGTCTGATCTGATTTCATCATCATTAAAAAAAATCATCTATTATTTTTCACTTTATGTTTCTGTGTGGGAGCAAACTGTTGAAATCCTTACTTAATGTATACTAAGCTGATCTTCTGTATATTAAGATAATCGAAAATGAATCTTGATGTGAATGGAAGGAGAGAGGGAGTGGGAAAGGGGAGGGTTGTGGGTGGGAGGGACGGTATGGGGGGGAAGCCATAGTAATCCATTATTCGTACTTTGGAAACGTATATTCATTAAATAAAAGTTAAAAAAAAAAACTGAGGCCTTAAAAGACTCCTTAGTAGGCCAACTTTCATCAAATACTGTAAAAAATTAAAGAAAAATAAAAAGACAATAAACTCAAAAAAAAAAAAAAAAGAAAAGATGCAATGTTGAATTTTTTGAATTTGCTTAGACTTGCTTTGTGGCCTGGTGTATCATCTATTCTAGAGAAAGTTCCATGTAGTGATGAGTAGAATGTGTTTTATGCAACTGTGTGGTAAAGAGTTCTGTAGATATCTGGGTCTATTTGGTCTATAGTGTCAAAAGACTCCACTGTTTCATTGCTGAATTTCTGTCTGGTTCATCTGTCCATTGATGGAAATGGAGTTTTGAAGTACCCCATTACTATTGTATTAGACTTTATGTCTCTCTTTAGGTCCATTAACATTTCTTTCATGTAGCCAGTTACCCTGAAATTGAGTGCATATCCACTTATTACAGCCACATCTTCTTGTTGAATTGATCATTTAATCATTACATATTGCCATCCTTCATCTCTTTGAACAGTATTTATGTTAAGGTCTATTTTGTCTATTTTTATGATAAAAACACCAGCTCTTTTTTGGCTTCTGTTAGCTTGGACTAAGTTCTTCCCATGCTTTCTATTTTTTTTTTTCTGTGTGTATTTTGCTGATAAGATGCATTTCTCATAGGAAAATACATGGATCTTATTTTTTAATCTATTCAGCCAGTCTGTACTTTTAACTGGAGAATTGAGGCCATTTGGAATCAAGGTGACTATTGATAAATAGGGACTTGGCCCTACCACTTTTCCGCAAGTATTCCTATACAAAAACAATCAAATTCCTTGGAATCTTTTTGTTTTCTCATTCTTCCATATTGATGGCTATCTTTCTGTGTTTCTGTATGCAGCACTTCTTAGGCATATTTGTGGGGCTAGGTGAATGTCAATAAACTTTTTCAATTTCTGTTTGCTTTGGAAGGCTTTATTTCACTTTCTTTCTAAGTGCAAGCTTTGTGGGGTGCAGTATTTTGGATATATAGGATTTTTCTTTAAGATTTGCACTATATCTTGCCATGCACTTCTGGCCTGTAGGGTTTCTGATGAGAAGTCAGTTGTGAGTCTAATTGGAGATCATGTGTAAGTAATCTGGAATTTCTCTCATGCACATTTTAGAATGTTTTCTTCATTTTTTATGGAAAGTTTGACTACAATGTATCATAGTGAGGATTTATTCTGGTCATGTCTGTTAGGAGTTCTGTGTGCTTCCTGTACTTGTACGTATCTTTGTTTTTCCAAATTGGGGAGTTTTTCTGTAATTATTTAAATAGGCTTTCTAGTCCATTCTGTATTTTCACACCTTCATGAACTAGTAAGGCCCATATTTTGGATTGTTTGATAATATCCCATAGATCTCCACCAATGTTTTTAAGTTTTGTTTCCTTATTTTTTTTTGCTTTTTGTCTGACTATACAATTTCCAATGATTTATCTTTCAGATATTTTTTCTTCTATCTCACCAAATTTGCTGTTAATGTTTTCCATCACATTTTTTATTTGATGTGGTGATTTTTTAATTTTTAACATTTCAGTTTTATTTATCTTCAAAATCTCAATTTCATAGGACAATTTTCAATCATGTCATGTATGGTTTTTTATCTTATGAATTTGCTTCATATCAGTTTTGGGAAGCCTATGATTATTTTTTAATTCCAATCTCTTCATCTTAGCATTCTAATATTAAAATGTTGTATTCTTCTAGGGGGCTCATCATGTCTTCCCTATTCTTGTTACTTGAACTTCAGCACTTATCTTTTGGCATTTGTGGAATTGATTTTTTTTTTTGACAGACAGATTTAGACAGTGAGTGAGAGAGAGAGAGACAGAGAGAAAGGTCTTCCTTTTTCTATTGGTTCACACCCCAAATGGCTGCTATGGCAAGTGCATTGGGGATGGTGTGCTGTGCCAATCTGAAGCCAGGAGTCAGGCACTTCCTCCTGGTCTCCCATGTGGGTGCAAGGCCCAAGCACTTGGGCCATCCTCCACTGTGAAAATAGTTCAACACTGTTTAAAGTAACAGGTTGAAATGTGAAGTGTTACCTTAATCTTACTCTGAAAAGATATACCATGCCAACAGAAATGAAAAAAGAGTGGGCGTAGCCATCTTAATATCAGACAAAATAAACTTTAACACAAAAACTGTTCACAGAGACAAAGAGGGGCACTATATAATGACTAAGAGATGAATTCAACAGGAAGATATAATAATTATTAATGTATATGCACCTAAATACAGGGCACTGGTTTATTTAAAAGATTTGTTAAGGGACTTAAAGGGAGACTTAGACTCCAATACAGTAGTAATGGGGGACTCCAATACTCCACTCTCAGAAATAGACAGATCAACCAGACAGAAGATCACAGGGATACAGTAGCTTTAAAGGACACTATAGCCCAAATGGATCTAACAGATATCTACAGAACTTTTCATCCTACACAGAAAACATTTACATTCTTCTCAGCAGTGCATGTTGCCTACTCTAGGATTCACCACATACTGGACCATAAAGCAAGTCTCAACAAACTCAAAAGAATTAGAATCATACCATGCAGCTTCTCAGACAATAGTGGGATGAAGGTGGAATTTGGCAACTCAGGAATCCCTAGAACATATGCAAACACATGGAGATTGAACAACATGCTCCTGAATGAACACTGGGTCATTCAAGAAATCAAAAGAGAAATCAAAAACTTTCTGGAAGTAAATGAGGACCACAGAACAACATATCAAATTATGGGATACAGCAAAAGCAGTGTTAAGAGGAAAGTTTATAGCAATAGGTGCCTACATCAAGAAATTGGAAAGGCTCCAAATAAATGAGCTTTCAATTCATCTCAAGGATCTAGAAAATATGCTGCAAACCAGACCCAAATCTAGTAGGAGAAGAGAAATAATTAAAATCAGAGAAGAAATCAACAGGATTGAATCAAGAAAAACATTACAAAAAATCAGCCAAACGAGGGGCTGCTTTTTTGAAAAAATAAACAAAATTGACACCCCATTGGCCCAACTAACTAAAAAAAAGAAGAGAAAAGACCCAAATCAATAAAATCTGAGATGAAAAAGGATATGTAACAACAGACACCACAGAAATAAAAAGAATCATCAGAAATTACTACAAGGACCTGTATGCCAGCAAACAGGGAAACCTATCAGAAATGGATAGATTCCTGGACACATACAATCTACCTACACAGAACCATGAAGACATAGAAAACCTAAACAGACCCATAACTGAAACAGAAATTGAAACAGTAATAAAGGCCCTCCCAACAAAGAAAAGCCCAGGACCAGATGGATTCACTGCTGAATTCTACCAGATATTTAAAGAAGAAATTACTCCAATTCTTCTCAAACTATTCAGAACAATTGAAAAAGAGGGAATCCTCCCAAATTCTTTCTTTGAAGCCAGCATCACCTTAATTCCTAAGCTGGAAAAAGATGCAGCATTGAAAGAGAATTACAGACCAATATCCCTGATGAACATAGATGCAAAAATCCTCAATAAAATTCTCGCCAATAGAATGCAACAACACATCAGAAAGATCATCCACCCAGACCAAGTGGGATTTATCCCTGCTATGCAGGGATGGTTTAACGTGTGCAAAACAATCAATGTGATACACCACATTAACAGACTGCAGAAGAAAAACCATATGATTCTCTCAATTGATGCAGAGAAAGCATTTGATAAAATGCAACACCCGTTCATGATGAAAACTCTAAGCAAACTGGGTTTGGAAGGAACATTCCTCAGTACAATCAAAGCAATTCATGAAAAACACACAGCCAACACCCTAGTGAATGGGGAAATGTTGGAAGCATTTCCACTGAGGTCTGGTACCAAACAGGGATGCACACTCTCACCACTGCTATTCAATATAGTTCTGGAAGTTTTATCCAGAGCTATTAGGCAAGAAAAAGAAATTAAAGGGATACAAATTCGGAAGGAAGAACTCGATGATATGATTCTTTATTTAGGGGATCCAAAGAACTCAACTAAGAGACTACTGGAACTCATAGAAGAGTTTGGCAAAGTAGCAGGGTATAAAATCAATGCACAAAAATCAACAGCCTTTGTATACACAGGCAAAGCCATGGCTGAGAAAGAACTTCTAAGATCAATCCCATTCACAATAGCTACAAAAACAATGAAATACCTGGGAATAAACTGAACCAAGGATGTTAAAGATCTCTACGAGGAAAATTACAAAACCTTAAGGAAAGAAATAGAAGAGGATATCAAAAAATGGAAAAATCTTCCATGCTCATGGATTGGGAGAATCAATATCATCAAAATATCCATCCTCCCAAAAGCAATCTATAGATTAAATGCGATATCAATCAAAACACCAGACATTCTTCTCAGCCCTGAAAAAATGATGCTGGAATTCATATGGAGATGCAGGAGACCAAGAATAGCTAAAGCAATCTTGTACAACAAAAACAAAGCCGGAGGCATCACAATACCAGACTTCAGGACATACTACAGGGCAGTTGTAATCAAAACAGCATGGTACTGGCACAGAAACAGATGAATAGACCAATGGAACAGAATAGAAACACCAGAAATCAATGCAAACATCTACAACCAACTCATATTTGATCAAGGATCTAAAACCAATCCCTGGAGTAAGGACAGTCTATTCAACAAATGGTGCTGGGAAAACTGGATTTCCATGTGCAGAATCATGCAGCAAGACCCCTACCTTTTACCTTACACAAAAATGCACTCAACATGGATTAAAGACTTAAATCTACGACCTGACACCATCAAATTATTAGAGAACCTTGGAGACACCCTGCAAGATATAGGTGTACTTCAAAAGAAACAGTCAGGAAAGTGAAGAGGCAACCGACAGAATGGGAAAAAACATTTGCATACTATGCAACAGATAAACGGTCACACTTTCCTGATTGTTTTTTCTGCAGTACAGAAACTTCTCAATTTGATGCAATCCCAAATGTTAATTTTGGCTTTAATTGCCTGTGCTTCCAGCGTCTTTTCCAATAAGTCTTTGCCAGTACCTATATCTTGCAGGGTCAGTCAAATAAAAAGTCTGAGTAAGAGGAATTCTTCCCTACTGGGGCATTTGCATTTACCTGCCTTGAACAGTGGCATTAGCTCTTCCTAGGTCTTAAGTGTCAGGATTCTGACTAGAACTATACCACTATCTCTTCTGAATATCTAACTTACTGAATCACTCTGCAGATTTTGGAACTAGAGCTTCCATAATCATGGGCCAGTGCCTCATAATCTCAGAATCTGTCTGTCTCTCTCTCCCTCCCTTTCTCCTCTTCCCACTTTGCTTCCCCCCGGAAGTCTTCAGAAAGCTCATGAAAAGTTCACATTTTGAAAAAAACTATGCATGTGTTTCTAAATTTTTGCAACAAATTAACATCTTTTAATTCTATTTGTTGCATACTTTCACAAGCCCTCTTGTGTGTCTAATATATATATATGTGTGTGTGTGTGTGTGTCTAATATATATATATATATCTATATGCATATATATATATGCATCTCACAGAAATTTTTGCAGGCATGATCCACCAGAGTATCTTAGAATTAGTGAGCAAGGGTCCAGCTTTGTGGTATAATGGTTAAAGCCACCTCGTGCAGCACTGGTAGCCATATGGGCAACATATTTTGTCCAAGCTGGTCCACTTCCAATACACCTGGGAAGAGCAGGAGGTGATGGCCCCAATTATTATATATTAATGTTAGCCATCACAAAACACACCAAACGCCAGAGTAAGGGAAAGGGTTTATTGGGGAACACCCTACAGACCGGAGTGATGGAGTGGTGAAGGAAACAGAGAAAGAGTATAAGACAGAGAGCCAGAGGAGAGGAGCTAGTGAGGAGAGAAGATAGAGAGAGAAGAGAGGAGGAGAGGAGAGCAGAGAGCAGGAGAGGAGAGCTAAGAGAGCAGGAGGGAAGAGCCAAGAGCCAAGAGAGCACGTGTTCAGGAGCAGGCCTTTTTAAAACTTTGCCTGAGGGTGGGCAGGGAAGCAGGAGCATCGAATCCCATTAGGATGGGGGTGGAGCCTGGCTCAGGTAGCTGGGCCATGTGGCCACCTGGCTAAAACTGCACCAGTTTCCTAACATTCCCCCCTTCTGTTTTTTATAAAGCAGGATTTGTACGGGGTTACATTAGTCCCAAAAGTCCAGGAGTGGTAGAGGGATGATGATCTGTCTTTAGAGCTACTTCCTGCTGACATGGGGCAACAATGTACTCTTCACTGGCATGGGGCAATATCTCAACCCACTGTCTCCTTGGTGGGGAGCTGGGCATATTCCCGTAGCAGCATTAGGTTGACCGCCTGGTTGTTGAAGGCCTTCATTTGTTCCACTATAACCTGCTGTAGACACTTAGACACTGTAATATAAAAGACAGGGTGAGAATAGTAACCAATGATCCTAAGAGTAACATTAACCAGGTAATAAGAGGATTTTATAGAGAGGAAAAAGAAGGGGTCTCTGGGCCCTTGTTTGATGGATGTGGCTTAAAGCTGATTCCAGGCAAGACTGGGAGAAAGGCCACTCATCTTTTGAGGGTAGAGGGGTTTGTCTGCAGAGAAATTTTGAACAATCATACAACATTAAGTGGGGAAGAGGACTATCAGTACACACAGGTTGGGACAGTAGAGCCATTGGTGGTAGAGTAGAGGTTATGATTACAAAGGAATAAGGCTCAAGTGGGCTAGATACAGAGGACAGAGTTGTTAGAGAACCTAAGAAAGGTGTTGTCTAAGCTACAAATAAGTTTTCTGATTGAGAGGCAAATAGAACCTGATGGAAGGGGCTTGATAAAAATCTTGTGGGATTCAAGGCCTTGTAAATTAAGATGCCCAGACTTATTTATCTCTTCACATAGGGTACATCCTAAGGGAGGTGTGAACCTCCTTGAGGAAGGCACCCTGTTGACTTTCATTACCTAGGTGGCCTGGGAGGAGAGCTGGCCAGGTAAAGGCAGGTGGCATCTCTAACAGGAAATTTACAGTTCTGCCTGCAATGTTACTGACCCTGGTTGGCTGTCCCCTCAGCTGCAGTGGTCACTTTGGAAGCTGGGCTGAGTGAAGGGCTTTTCAGCTTAGAGCCAATAAGATCTGTGGCTCTGACCTGGATATCCTTTGACTCCAGGGCAGGTCCATTTCCAGGGATCCAACTCTTGGCTAGCAGAGCTGCCAGGGCTCTTCACAAGCTGACTTCTGCTGAAGACCAGGCTTACCACATTGAAAGCCACTGCAGTGGACTGGCCTGTTGGGTCTCGTTGAGGGCAGATCACTGTACAGAACAGTCATTAATAGGCCTGCCACCCATCTCTACATTTCTGATGCTTTCTTTTCCTCCTGGTTTTTGTTAAAGCAGGCCAGAGGATGCAAGTCAAGGGGGTGCTCAGGTCACATCTCTAATTGTCTGTGGCCTAAACTAGAAGTGTATAGTCACAGGCATGTTATATAGTAGTTTATTTTTAGGTAGACAATGCCCATGAGGAAAGCTATGTCCTTATTTTAAAGTTTACTTTTCTGAAAGGGAGGTCTTTTCTATTTACTGTTTAATTTTCTGATGGTGAAGTAAATCTAGCTATGAAATTATCATTTAAGTTCTAATTTTGGCTATGCTATTACAGAAAAATGTTAGCCCACCTCTTTTATAAGATCTAAAATCAAATTTTGCATCTTAGGGAGTCCTTCAGGATAAAATTAGTTTCCTATCTTGAAGAGAACAGAGAAATGACAGAACAAGTTGGCCTTAGAATAGAGAAATGGGGGTGCCAGTCTCAGATTGCTTACTGACAACAGCAATATCACATGAAAACTTAGAAAACAGTTTTAACCCTTAGATAACAACTTAAGAAAACATTTACTAGAAGGTCCAATGCCTTCCATAAATATTAAAAATACATATTTGGAAACATCTCTTAAATATCTAACTTGATGTAGCTTGTTTAACCAAACTTAAGCACAAGCATATAAAATGTCTTTAGTTTCTTTCCACAAACAAAATTGAAACATCTGAAACAGAGATTCAGGTCACATGAATTAAAATATATCTTTGAATAATTTTAGCTATTTAAATTTATGGACAATCTTTTATCTATAAGCCAATTAAAAATAAAACTCAATAAATTTTCCCATGCAGACATACAATACGTATTATACAACATAATAGACCAATATAGCAGTTTTAATAGCTTTTTTTAAAAAATCTAACTTCTGTTTGTAAATTACCAGTTGATTTGAATTACTTTTTGTTTTTAATAACCTCAGTTAGCCATACTTTCAGTTGGTGCCTTTAATACATTATTGGCTTCATCTGTTTACAGAGCCATCCCAAAATACTGTATACAATAGAAGTGGCTGGGAAATTTTCATGAGAACCTATAGGACAGCTAAACACAGAACCCATAATGCTTTAGTTTTATGAGCAACAAATCTGATATATAAAATTGTGGATGACAATAGACTCTAAGTTACCACATTTAAAATTATAAACTCATTAACCAACAAGAGGCACTTGCTTACTTCACACAGTATTTTTTTGAGAGCACCTGTAGGATTTTACAAATCATTTAACCCTTTAGGCCTCTGGGGCTTTCTCATTAACATAACTATCATGTCTAGTAACACAAGATCATTAGACTTCTTAATTCTCAGACATTTGTATCAATAGCATTTTATATTATAGAAACTTAAAATTTAGCACTACTTCACATCTTGACAGACTTCTAATATAATCAAATAGCCCTATTAGTTGGTGTCTCCACAAGATGAGAGACAAAGGTCCCTTGTTTTTTTCAGTTGGGCCCGAAATGGAAAAACCAAAGTCCAAAATTCACTGGAAATTTCAGAGTCCAAATTCTTTGAAACTCGATTTTTTGAATGCCTGTCAAGAATGCCAAGAAGGCTCAAAATCCAAAATATCTGGTTGAAATAAGATTCTTTAAAATCATGACATAATATAGATCAAATTTGATCATTGTTACAAGGTGATTATTTAATGTTTGAAAATAAGCACATATTTAAATAACCCATAGCTCTTAATAAAAATTCAGCTGTTTTCAAACAATTAGAATTTAGCCGGCGCCGCGGCTCACTAGGCTAATCCTCCGCCTAGCGGCGCCGGCACACCGGGTTCTAGTCCCGGTCGGGGCGCTGGATTCTGTCCCGGTTGCCCCTCTTCCAGGCCAGCTCTCTGCTGTGGCCAGGGAGTGCAGTGGAGGATGGCCCAGGTGCTTGGGCCCTGCACCCCATGGGAGACCAGGAAAAGCACCTGGCTCCTGGCTCCTGCCATCGGATCAGCGCGCTGCGCCGGCCACAGCGCGCCGGCCGCGGCAGCCATTGGCCGCGGCAGCCATTGGAGGGTGAACCAACGGCAAAGGAAGACCTTTCTCTCTGTCTCTCTCTCTCACTGTCCACTCTGCCTGTCAAAATAAAAAAATAAAAAAAAAAAACAATTAGAATTTAACAGACATCAAGAGAATAGATTACTTTAACTAATTGCTTTAACAGAGAATCAGATTTTAACTTTACAGTAAAGAGGAATAGATTAGTATACTTGTGATGTTTTTCATCTGCCAATGTCCTTGATTTAATTTTGAAATAACCCATTAAAAATGTTCAGAGTAAGAGTAAGGTAACACATCAAATTTCAGCCTGTTACTTTAAACAGTGTTGAACTATTTTCACAGACAGTTTATAAACTAACCCAAATAGTTTTTTATAGAATATAACATGTTGAGCATACAAAAGTTTACATTTAGACACATTTTCCATTTGCCTGTACCCAATTTAAATTAGCAGTTACACATAAATGACTTAGGATGCTGATATATTTTTATCTGAATTTAACTGAAATTAAAATTATATTCATCTAAAACAAGTACTAATTACCCATTGCTGTTTCATTGAGAACTGAATACCCAGAAACCTGTTAAAATAAATTGCAAAAATAAGTTCAGCAAGTTACATAGCAATATTTTCAAAGGTAGTGATCTTCCTAGATTCAAAGAAAAATTAGTTACAGTGGGCCAGATCCATGCAGGAAACCTGATCCTCCTGTCTGGCTTGCTCATGATAAAACAAAAGGAGCCATCAGACAGGTGGGATATCTAATTTGTTTCTCAATAAGCAGGGAGCCCAAAAGGATGGAATTACCACTCCCTTGCTATTCTTATGGTAAGACTGGGAAAAGAGAGGGACAAAAGACCAGTTGGAGACCATGGAGACAGCCATTCCCAAACCGATGATAAGACAGAGAGAGTAGACTTTGGGCCAGGACCAGTTCTAATATAAAATTCCTAGGTGGGAGGAGGAGATACAGTGAGTGGGGGTAGGAGCTAGGGAGAAAGTACACATGGGCAGAGAATGGCTTTGAGGAATAGATGAGCAAGGGGCTTGAGATAGGACAGAAGAGATTGACACCACCCCCTGGAATTCAGCAGGAGGGGGAGGTGACGATGCAGCCAGGTGGATTCCACAGCTGTCTCGTGGGAGATAATTGAGCTAGAACTTCAGCCGCTGAGGCCTCAGGAGGCAGCTGAGCCAGTGCCTGTAGATTGGAGCAATAAGGGGGAGGTTCATTAGCAGGATCAAAGGAGGTTGTGGTATTGGCGGTACCAAGGTTAGAGGTAAAAAATGAGATTTTCTGCTCAGGCCTCTGACTCCTAGTGTGAGTTTTAGAGACGAGAAGGACTTGAGTGTACAAGAAGTACACAGGGAAGGTTTAGTTTGAAGATAGGAAAAGGCTTGAACGTATGGAATCTCCTTCCATTTTCCTGAATGCTCATGGGAGTGATAAAGATCTTATCAGGGTCAAACTACTCTGACTTCCGATCCCTCAGGGTCAAATGCACCACATGGAGGGGCCGCTTTTGAGGGCTGGGGCCAATTCGAGAGAGATCATCAGATGGAACGCAGTTAGAGTAAAGTTCCCATTGCGACCTGTAGAGTCAGATCTGTGGATTGCAAGGGTCCTTGCATCCCAGCAGTCTGACTAGAGAGAGAATATGGGAGCCAAAGGTGGGGTCGTCACCCAAGCACCTGCTGCAGCCCAGGGCCTCGCCTGTAAAGAGGCGAACAGAGATGGAGTCATCACTCGCACCCACTATTGCTTGGACACAGTGTCCGTAGAGGCTAAAGCCCTTAGTTAGGAGTTGTGGTGTTTGGCACTATGACCTTGGACGGAAGTAGAAAAGCCTCAGATGAATGTAGACAAGAGTAGACCACAACTCAGTAGACAAGTAGAGTTGCCGTGAGAGCTTCCCGTTCTGCGTCTTACCTCAAAATTTGGAAGGCTGACGTATGGATGGAGATTGCAGAGCGTTCAGTAGTGTGGAAGGAGTTCTGGAGGTGTGCTTTGTGACCAGCAGAAATCCAGGACCCCAGAGCACTGGGGGATGCTGGATTATAAATGTGAGGCTATCTGAGTCACAGCACCAATGTTATATATTAATGTCAGCCGTCGGAAAACACACCGAACACCAGAGTAAGGGAAAGGGTTTATTGGGGAACACCCAGCAGACTGGAGTGAAGTGGCGGCAGAGGAAAAAGAGAAGGAAACTATAAGACAGAGAAACAGAGAGGAGGGAGAAGAGAGACGAGAAGAGGAGACTAGAAAGCAGAACCAAGAGAGCGCAGGAGAGAAGAGCCAAGAGAGAAGAACCAAGAGCCAAGAGAGCGCATGTTCAGGAACAGGCCCTTTTAAAACTTTGCCCGAGGGCAGACAGGGAAGCAGGAGCATCAAATCCCATTAGGTTGGGGGTGGAGCCTGGCTCAGGTAGCTGGGCCATGTGGCCACCTGGCTAAAACTGCACCAGTTTCCTAACACCAATGATCGGATCCCTGCCCCACATGGGAGACCAAGACAAAGTTCCTGGCTCCTGGCTTCTGACTTCAGCATGGCCCAGTGCCAGCCATTGCGCTCATCTGGAAAGTGAATCAGCAGATAGATGATCTCTCTGAACCAGCAGATAGATGATCTCTCTCTTTGTGTCTCCCCCTCTCTCTAGAATTCTGCCTTTCAAAATAAATAAATATTTTTAAAAATTAATATAAAAACTTAAGCAGAAACACGCTATTCTTATAGTTTGAAAGTACATTCCCTGAGCTATTATTAGTTATGAAGAGAAGAACAATTATCTTATAGTGGAGAAAGCCAACAGAGAATTTAACTGAGTGATCAAGGTTGACATCACCAATGATAACCTATTAGCATCAGGAACCCCACAATATCATGCACTAAGGACACAGTATTATTTCTGTTATATTCATGCCAAAAATGCAATGTGCAATACTGGATTGGATTATTGTACAGAAAAACATGACATTAAAGGGAGAAGTACTACCATTTGGAAAATAATTTTTTAGTTATTAGTGTTGTAAAGGTTTTGAATTCCTGGTTTTGATCATCTTTACATGATAAGATAAGATGGTTAGATTGCCCAAGGCTGTATATAAGGGCATATGGCAATTCTTTGTAATATTTTTGCTAATGTTCTGTATATCTAAGGTTATTTCCAAAAAGAAGATAGATAAATATAACTGCCTTCCTGGAACTATTATCCTGATAGAAAAAATAAATAATAAGCATGATAACATAAGTTAAAAAACAAGTTAAATCCATCCTCTAAGGAAATATGATGATAACCTGGGTGATGTGCAGCAATAAACCTTCTCTGCAGTGAATATACAAATTCAGCTTCCTGTGCTTTTATCAGTTCTGTTTGCTCACTTGATTTGCTGCAGTGGTTCTGGTAGGAATCCTTGCTGCATTTTCCATGTTATTATGAATATCTGGAGTACTACAAAGTTTGAATAAGGTATAAAAAGGACATTGTCTCTGACTTCTCCACAACTTTCAGTTTCTGAAGTTGTTTCTGAAATGGATTGTCCTTTCCACTGCAACCCAGGAATATTGTCACTGAGAAGATTTCTTATTTATATTTTTTTAGAAAAAAATAAGGCACATTATTTAAAAAAAAAAGATTTACTTTAAGGCTGAGTTATAGAGAAGGAGAGGGATAGGCAGAAAGTCTTCTATTCACTGATTCTCTCCCCAGTTGGCCATAACAGTCAAGACTGGTCTAGACTGCAGTCAGGAGCCAGGAGCTTCTTTTGGGTCTTCCACGTTGGTGCAGCAAGAAAAACTCTTAAGCCATCTTCTGCTGATTTCACAGGCACATTAGCAGGGAATGGAGGATCTGGGATTGAAACTGGTGCCAGAACTGGCTACCTGCATTGCAGGTGGCAGCTTAACCTGATAAGCCACAGCACCAGTCCCAGTCTGATTACATACCAGGTCAGAAACAAATGCTTAATATTTTAGGTGAATCTGAGGTATGACAGAATGACACATGTATCATACACTGTCACTTTATTCAAATCTTGGAACTGACATACAGAATGAAATCTTCTTAAATTAATCTCAGATTTTAGATACTATCTGCCAGAACCTATGTGACGACAGTGCCTTTAGTGCCACTGTAACAATGATAGAATTCAAGTTCTTTGAAATGAGGATTAGTACCTGGAGATTACAAAATTAAACTCCTTTAAAAGTAATTCAAGTAAAAAGTCTCAGTTTAGAAAATCTGAAACTCAGCATTTCTATAAAAATAAGCCTCTTAAAAAGGATACCTGGTTTCATCTCAATGGGTTGGGCCATGTAATCTGTTTTGAGCCTGTCCTGTATGAAATGACAGACCAAAAATCCTAATAGGAGGCTTCTTTCAGGCGAGGTCGTATGACTGGGGAAGATTGAAAAGGTGCAGGACAGGTAGCTGTCAGAATGGGAGGAGCTGACAGAGGGGTAAGTTGTGTCCGTAGATTCCAAAATATTAGATTGAACTGAAAATTGTCAGGGGCCTTAGGCAGGCCTACTGATCACAAAGAGGCTTCCCCAGCCAAAGCCAAGATATCAGCTGGCCCACTGGAGCCTCCCACCTTGGCTAAAACATCCCAGGCAGTAGAATAAGAGAGAAGAAACTTGACTTTCTCACCTCCACCCTCCTGCCAGAAAGAAAATAGGTGAGCTGCCAACATGACAGCAGCCGTGGACTCAGACTCCAGATAGCCTGTTTGCTTCCTCTTGCTACTGCCCTCCTTGCAATCTGCTTTCCTTTCCCTCCTTCCAGCTCTTAGTGGCTTGGTGTAGCATGCCTGTTCACATATCTGAGAGTTCACTAGAGAGCCTAGTTCTAAAGGCTTCTGGTACCATCAGAGCCAGGGACGGGTCAGAGGAGGAGGAGGAAGGGAGAAACACACCTGGGATTATAGATGACAAAGCTGCTCCCCTGCTCACTAGCTGATGCTCAGACAGCGAAGGGTGTGCTGAACTGCACTGACTGGTCTCAATGACAGCCTGGCCCCTTCAGTGTTGCCTCATTTCTGTTGGAAGAGGGAGCTCCTTCCATACAGACCCACAGACACTTCTGTTCAGAGCGCTGCCTCTTGCTGGCTCCTTTTGCTTCAGCTCGGTCCTCCTGCTGATTAGGAAGAAACTGTACCAGTGGGGTGATGGGGGTCTAGAATTCTCAAAGGAGCAGCTTCATTTCTGTGGAAAATTTGTTTATCTGGCATATTAGTTTTCTGCCTTTTCCCAATCAATATAATCTCACAAGAAAAGTAAACGAGATATAAAGTGTCCATAATCACCATTTAAATGTTCATTGTAGAGGTTCTAGTTTTCCTCTAAGGATTTCCAAGCAGATCGAACACTAACCCTAGCAACAATCATTATTAGCAATCCAATCCAATTCGCGGATCATTTACTGAGGACATAGAGGTTGGGAGCAATGGATCTAAGTGAGGCAGTCCCTGTTGCCTTAAGGGCTCACAGTTTAAGGCTGAAGACTGGAAGTTCATGAATAATCAAGGTACAGAGATAATTTAGAAATCCCTGGCAGTGTTTTTGCCAGTAAGTCTTTGCCATAGAATTGTTGAGCAGAGGAATTCATAACTGGCAGAACTAAGAAGCCAATTTGAAATGTAGTCTTCTCTTGAGTGCCCACTGGTTGATTTTTCTGGCAATCATCTGTTGATGACTTGGATTACAGCAATGTAAGCATCTGAGCAAATACACCTTTTGGATGCTGGGGCTGCAAGCTCTTAGAGCCTTGTTTTTTGTGTTACTGATGTGCTTTATTTCCCCTACAAAAAATGTGAAAAATATCAAACCCTAGGCCCTTTCTGTCTCAGATCTGGAAATCATTCCAGGCTGGAGCTGAAGCACTGGGTTCAGCTGTGGACTGGCTTCCAGTTCCTGGGTTCCAATCTAGATTCCCCTCTAAGGGAAATACCCAATCTTGAGTAAATTACCCACTCCAGGGGCTTCAGTTTCTCTGGCAATAAAAAGTAAAGACAATTTATTTGGATGATTTTGAGAATATGAGATAATATTAAAGAATTGTATTCAGGTATGTCACAGTAGCTTGAGCCAGAGGCCTTCTGGGTTGTCCCTCCTTTCATGATGGAACTCAGGCCCAAAGATAACACAGAGCCTTATTACTCTATTCTGTCAATAGTTACTGCTCCTTTGGAGAGAGCTCTAGTGTTGGGACTTCAACAGTTTAATAATACTGATCCATCTGTATAGGAACAAAAAAGCAAATAGATGCCTAGGACTCCAGAGAGTTCAGGGTCCTGAAATGTTAGAAATGAGTTTTGCCCTTCCAGACAGCCAATTCTCTGAATGGTGGCCAGAGAGCTACTACCTCTATAGATTTGGCTAAGGACATCCATAACTTCCTGGGCCAGAAGTGGAGGCTGAAGGAAGGATAGGCTGGGTTAAGCTCTCCATGTGAAGACAGATTCTCAGGCCAGAAGGGAGACAGGTAGCTGGTGGTTTATGGGATAGTCAGCACCCACTCAGAGGGTTTCCACTGCCCAGGGAAGGAAAGCATAGAAGGCTTTTGCCCAAGGTACATGGTAGCTGTGTTAGGAACATGGCAATGGAAGCCAATATCCCCATATCCAAAACCCTAAGCCAAGGACTACACAATGGCAGTCATTGGGAACACCTTTGCGGGTTAGTAAATTCAGAGCCCACAGTTTGCTGAACTACTAGGTGCTTACCATCCTTGCAGCCTGGAACAACTTAAATGCATTTTGTTTTCCAGAAGTTATGGGTAAATCCTTGATGCACAAGCTATTCTGTATCTGTACTAACCTGAAGGGCACTCTAATAAATACCATATAGGATTCTATCCACTCTGCAAGAAAACCTATTGCATTCTTTATAAAATAATCATTCTGTTATTTAAAAGTTAAAAAACACACTAAACTACTGCTAAAATAAATATTATGCTTTTTCACACAACCTTCACTTTGCTTCACTAATTTATTTTGTAGATAACTGATACAAACAGCATTGCTAATTTGCATGCAGTTTGCCCAATATATAATGTGGGTAACATCATTAATTTAACAGCTATGATTCATTGCATGGGTATAGTTCAAATGTTAAACATACACTAGGTATCATATTTTAAAAACACTTATTATGTTATCTTAATTCCAGTTTAACTTTATGTACCTGAACTTTGGAAGGCTTTCTTTTCTTAAGCAGAATGCAGATCCCTAGCAATCCCTAGCAATCAGTTAAGAAGCATGAAGACGTGAACAGTGGGTATATATTATGTGAAACACTGATATATTAGTGCAACATATCTGCATAAATAAACCTGCTTTTTTTTCTCTATGCACTTGGTCCAGGAAAATTTTCCCTTCTCTGTTTGATTCTAAGGAGCAAATTTCCTTATGAATCTTTGTTTATAAACACTTGTAATGTGGTTGTGATTCTGTGTTTTGCACATCTTCACAGAAGAAAATACATAAATGTGACAATAATGTGTAAACTAAAACACTTGACATTGTCTTGTACAAATCCAAACTCCTTTTATATAATTATTTGTTTACTGCCCCTCCTTGGGAATAAGTAGCTGCTTAGTGATGACATCTGGTATTCCTTCAAGGATCAAGGAGAGAAGTGGTACCAGCAAAGTTAAGAATCTCATGACATTGAACCTGTTCTTTTTAAGTTTTATTTATTTATTTGAAATGTGAAGTTACAGAGGAGGAGAGGCAGAAGCAGAGAGTCTTCCATCTGCAAAAGAACACAGTGGCAGGAGCCTCTCACCACACCACCAAAAGAAAACAGAAGATTTTTGAAAACACAATTAATAAACTTGAAGTAGTTGGCATTTTAGTAACAAAATGCATGTTCCTTTCAAATTCACATGAAATATTTTTCTAAATATACTATGTGCTGGGAAAAATGTTCAAGATATAACACAAATCTTCTATCAAACACTTCCAGACCACAGAAATAGTGGAAACCCTTTCTTCCAAATATATGACTCCAACAAAATCTTGATACCAAAATTAGAAGAGAAAGCTATACAAAATGATAAATGTATATGCCAAACATATCTTTCAAAATTTTAAAAACTAGAAAATCAAATTCAGTGATACATAAAAATAATTTTAATTATATCCAAGTTGGTTTATTCTGAGAATGTAAGAAAATATTTATAAATCAATCAATATTACAGGCACTAAAAATCTGATAAGATACAAAATATATGTGGAATAATCATATCAACATCATATTAACCTCTAAGATATTAAGGAAAGTAACTTCCAAAAATCATAAAAAAAGTATCTACAACAAATCCACAGCAAATATATTTTAACACTATCATTTTAAAGTTATTTTATTTAAGCAATACAGCTTAATACAATCAATATATTACAGATCTGGGGACATTATGCTTCTCCTCCCCCATACATCTCTCTTCCACCCTTCTTTCTTCTTCCTCTTCCTTTCTCATTCTTATTATTTACAGAAATCAATTTTACAAACATTTTTAACTCATAATTAACCCTACACTAAGTAGAGAGTTCACTGACTAGTATGAAGAAAAAAGAAAAGATAAAAAAAGGAAACAAACTAATTAAAAATTGTTCATGGAATAGGCTGCTCAAAATCTTAGCATATCAAAGTGTCAGTTTTGCTCCTATAGATTACATTTTAGGAAATCAATTAATTGACACAGCACAGAGAGACCACATGTGTTTTTTGCTTTTGTGACTGGTTTATTTCACTAAAAATAATGGTTTTCAGTTGCATCCGCATTCTTGTAAATGAAATAATTTCATTTTTTACTGCTGTGTAGTATTCCATGGTGCACATATCCTATAATTTCTTTTTTTAGAAAACTTTTATTTAATAAATACAAATTTCAAAAGTACAGCTTTTGGGTTATAATGATTTTTCCGCCTGTAACATCCCTCCCACCCACAAACAATCCCATCTTCTACACCCTCTCCCATCTCATTCTTCATTAAGATTCACTTTTTTTAAGATTCACTTTTAATTATCTTTATATACAGAATGTATATATATATATACATATATGTATATCTTTATATGCAGAAGCATATCAACTTAGTATATACTAAGTAAAGATTTCAACAGTTTGCACCCACACAGAAGCACAAGGTATAAAGTACCGTTTGAAGACTATTTTTACCATTAATTCTCATAGTACAACACATTAAGGACAAAGATCCTACATGGGGAGTAAGTTTACAGTGACTCCTGTTGATTTAACAATTGACACTCTTATATATGATGTCAGTAATCACCTGCAGCTCTTGTCATGAGTTGCCAAGGCTATGGAAGCCTCTTGAGTTCATGAACTCTGACATCATTTAGAGAAGGACTTCCTTCTCGAAATCATAGTGGAATTTCTCTCCTCCCTTCAGAGAAAGTTACTTACTTCTTTGATGGCCCATTTTTTCCTCTGGGATATCACTCACAGAGATCTTTCATTGAGGTCATTTTATTGCCACAGCGTCTTGGCTTCCCATGCCTGAGAAATTCCCATGGGCTTTTTAGCCAGATTGGAATGCCTTTCGGGCTGATTCTGCATCCAGAGTGCTGTTTAGGGCATCTGCCATTCTGAATCTGCTGTGTATCACATTTCCCATGTTGGATCATTCTGTCCTTTTTAATTCTATCAATTATTATTAGCAGACACTGGTCTTATCTATATAATCCCTTTGACTCTTAGACCTATCTTATGATCAATTATGGACTTAAACTGATCACTTTAACTAGTAAAATGGCATTAGTACTTGCCAACATAATGGGATTTGGATTTCCAGGCACATTTCTTGCTTTACCCTTAGAAGTAAGTCTGGGGCGGAGCCAAGATGACGGAATAGTGCGGGCGCGCACTGATAGTCTGGGAAAATTTAGTTTAATAAAAGGGGAGTTACGGTAGCCGCAGAAAAAAGAACGAGGAAAATATTGCAGGGGATACCCTTCTGGATGGAGCGGCCGTAAATCGGAGGACCTACTGGGAGAACAAGGTCACCCACCGCGTGGAAGCCGAGCAGCGGGACCGAGCCGCGGAAGCCCCAGGGTCTGCGCGCCAGTGCTCCAAGGGGAGTGCATGCCACACAGACAACAGCGGGGAGACTTGGGACGCTCAGGGCTCCGAGTCCACACATCGGCGCTGGAAGGGGAGGTGAGCTCAATAACCCGAGACATTGGTGGGGAAACGGGGGTCAGAATCTAGAGGGGGGCCGGAAAGTGCAGCAAACTCACTACCGGAAAGAAGGAAAAAAAAAGCTTCAGGGTTTCTCTTCCCCCTAACCTTGCAAAGGTTACAAGGCTGCAAGGCTTGAAGAATTCCCAAGAGACAAAGAGCAGGCCTCCTCTCTGGATTTACATATCAATGGGGGAGAGCTAAGGAACTGAGTCACTACAATTCAGTAGCCTAGGCAACCCAGTGGGAGTCCAGAGGAGCCAAAGACTGGAAGCTAAATACCATCAATTCTGCACAGCCGTGCCCTGTGGTGTTACTTACCCCCTGAATAAATAAAATAAATAAATAAATAAAAAGAGAGAGATTTGCCACGCATAACCTGAAGGTGTCACCTTTGCACACCCTTAACCAGGAAGAACCAGGCAGAGCTCTCAGGCCGCACCCATCTCAAGCCTCCAAGGCTCCTCCAACAGCAGGCAGTCCACTTAACACGGACACAGTATAAAAAAAAAAAAAAACGCACAGTGACGCAAGAAGAATTAACTATGCCGAGTAACAAACACAGAAATAGAGGGAGCAAGATCAATGATGACACTATCATGCCTCCAAATAAGCAAAACACCCCAAGCCAAGAGTATGAAGATGATGAGATAGAAGAAATGCAAGATACGGATTCCAAAAAATTTATGATAAGAACATTTAGAAGTTTTCAAAAGCAAATCCTTGAACTACAGAAATCCTTAATGGACAAGATTGAAAATCTCTCTCGTGAAAATGAAATTTTAAGGAAGAGTCAAAATGAAACTCAGAAACTAGTAGAACAGGAAAGTGTGATAGTGAAGAGAAATCAAAATGAAATGAAGAGCTCAATAGATCAAATGACAAACACATTAGAGAGCCTTAAAAACAGAATGGGTGAAGCAGAAGAGAGAATATCGGACTTAGAAGATAGAGCACAGGAAAACATACAGTCAAACCAAAGAAAAGAAGAGGAAATTAGAAACCTAAAAAATATTGTTGGGAATCTACAGGATACTATTAAAAAAACCAACATTCGAGTTCTAGGAGTTCCTGAAGGCATGGAGAGAGAGAAAGGATTGGAAGGCCTTTTTAGTGAGATACTAGCAGAGAACTTTCCAGGTTTGGAGAAGGACAGAGATATCCTAGTACAGGAAGCTCATAGAACCCCCAATAAACATGACCAAAAGAGATCCTCACCACGACACGTGGTAATTAAACTTACCACAGTGAAACATAAAGAAAAGATCCTAAAATGTGCAAGAGAGAAACGTCAGATTACTCTCAGAGGATCTCCAATCAGACTCACAGCTGACTTCTCATCAGAAACCCTACAAGCTAGGAGGGAATGGCGAGACATAGCACAGGTGCTAAGAGAGAAAAATTGCCAGCCCAGAATATTATATCCTGCCAAGCTCTCATTTGTGAATGAAGGTGAAATAAAGACCTTTCATAGCAAACAGAAATTGAAAGACTTTGTGGCCACTCGTCCGGCCCTGCAAAAGATACTTAAAGATGTGCTACACTCAGAAACACAGAAACACGGCCATCAATAGGAAAGAAGGGAAAGGAAGAACACCTACCAGTAAAAGAGCATGGGAAGCTCAAAGAATATACTAGAAAATATTTCCGGGAAAATGGCAGGGCAAAGTCACTACGTATCAATAGTCACATTGAACATTAATGGTCTGAATTCTTCAGTTAAAAGACACCGTTTCGCTGACTGGCTCACAGAACACAACCCAACTATTTGTTGCCTACAAGAAACACATCTCTCTAACAAAGAGGCATGCAGACTGAAAGTGAAAGGTTGCAAAAAGATATTCCATGCCAACAGAAACCCAAAAAAAAGCAGGTGTAGCCATATTAATATCAGACAAAATAAACTTTAATACAAAAACTGTTAAGAGAGACAAAGAGGGACACTATATAATGATTAAGGGTTCAATTCATCAGGAAGATGTAACTATTATAAATGTATATGCACCTAATTACAGGGCACTGGTCTATTTAAAAGATATGTTAAGGGACTTAAAGGGAGATTTAGATTCCAATACAATAGTACTGGGGGACTTCAATACTCCACTCTCAGAAATAGACAGATCATCCGGACAGAAGATCAACAAGGAAACAGCAGATTTAATCGACACTATTGCCCAAATGCATCTAACAGATATCTACAGAACTTTCAACCCTACATCTACAGACTTCACATTCTTCTCAGCAGTGCATGGAACCTTCTCTAGGATTGATCACATACTAGGCCATAAAGCAAGTCTCAGCAAATTTAAAAGAATTAGAATCATACCATGCAGCTTCTCAGACCACAGCGGGATGAAGCTGGAAATTAGCAACTCAGGAAACCCCAGAAAGTATGCAAACACATGGAGACTGAACAACATGCTCCTGAATGAACACTGGGTCATTCAAGAAATCGAAAGAGAAATCAAAAACTTTCTGGAAGTAAATGAAGACAACAACACAACATATCAAAACTTATGGGATACAGCAAAAGCAGTATTGAGAGGCAAGTTTATAGCAATAGGTGCCTATATCAAGAAATTGGAAAGGTACCAAATAAATGAGCTTTCAGCGCACCTCAAGGACCTACAAAAACTGCAGCAAACCAAACCCAAATCTAGTAGGAGAAGAGAAATAATTAAAACCAGAGAAGAAATCAACAGGATTGAATCCAAAAAAAATTACAAAAAATCAGCCAAGCGAGAAGCTGTTTTTTGAAAAAATAAACAAAATTGACACCCCGTTGGCCCAACTAACTAAAAAAAGAAGAGAAAAGACCCAAATCAATAAAATCAGAGATGAAAAAGGAAACGTAACAACAGACACCACAGAAATAAAAAGAATCATCAGAAATTACTACAAGGACCTGTATGCCAGCAAACAGGAAAACCTATCAGAAATGGATAGATTCCTGGACACATGCAATCTACCAAAATTGAACCAGGAAGACATAGAAAACCTAAATAGACCCATAACTGAAACAGAAATTGAAACAGTAATAAAGGCCCTCCCAACAAAGAAAAGCCCAGGACCAGATGGATTCACTGCTGAATTCTACCAGACATTTAAAGAAGAACTAATCCCATTTCTTCTCAAACTATTCAGAACAATCAAAAAGAGGGAATCCTCCCAAATTCTTTCTATGAAGCCAGCATCACCTTAATCCCGAAGCCAGAGAAAGATGCAGCACTGAAAGAAAATTACAGACCAATATCCCTGATGAACATAGACGCAAAAATCCTCAATAAAATTCTGGCCAATAGAATACAACAACACATCAGGAAAATCATCCACCCAGACCAAGTGGGATTCATCCCTGGTATGCAGGGATGGTTCAACATTCGCAAATCAATCAATGTGATTCACCACATTAACAGACTGCAGAAGAAAAACCATATGGTTATCTCAATTGATGCAGAGAAAGCATTTGATAAAATGCAACACCCTTTCATGATGAAAACTCTAAGCAAATTGGGTATAGAAGGAACATTCCTCAATATAATCAAAGCAATTTATAAAAAACCCACAGCCAGCATCCTATTGAATGGGGAAAAGTTGGAAGCATTTCCACTGAAATCTGGCACCAGGCAGGGATGCCCACTCACACCACTGCTATTTAACATAGTTCTGGAAGTTTTAGCCAGAGCCATCAGACAAGAAAAAGAAATCAAAGGAATACAAATCAAGAAGGAAGAAGTCAAGCTATCCCTCTTTGCAGACGATATGATTCTGTACTTAGAGGATCCAAAGAACTCTACTAAGAGACTATTGGAACTCATAGAGGAGTTTGGCAAAGTGGCAGGATATAAAATCAATGCACAAAAATCAACAGCCTTTGTATACACAAGCAATGCCATGACTGAGAAAGAGCTGCTAAGGTCAATCCCATTCACAATAGCTACAAAAACAATCAAATACCTTGGAATAAACTTAACCAAGGACGTTAAAGATCTCTACGATGAGAATTACAAAACCTTAAAGAAAGAAATAGAAGAGGATACCAAAAAATGGAAAAATCTTCCATGCTCATGGATTGGAAGAATCAACATCATCAAAATGTCCATTCTCCCAAAAGCAATCTATAGATTAAATGCAATCCCAATCAAGATACCAAAGACATTCTTCGCAGATCTAGAAAAAATGATGCTGAAATTCATATGGAGGCACAAGAGACCTCGAATAGCTGAAGCAATCTTGTACAACAAAAACAAAGCCGGAGGCATCACAATACCAGACTTCAGGACATACTACAGGGCAGTTGTAATCAAAATAGCATGGTCCTGGTACAGAAACAGATGGATAGACCAATGGAACAGAATTGAAACGCCAGAAATCAATCCAAACATCTACAGCCAACTTATATCTGATCAAGGATCTAAAACTAATTCCTTGAGCAAGGACAGTCTATTCAATAAATGGTGCTGGGAAAACTGGATTTCCACGTGCAGAAGCATGAAGCAAGACCCCTACCTTACACCTTACACAAAAATCCACTCAACGTGGATTAAAGACCTAAATCTACGACCTGACACCATTAAGTTATTAGAGAACATTGGAGAAACCCTTCAAGATATTGGCACAGGCAAAGAATTTCTGGAAAAGACCCGGGAGGCACAGGCAGTCAAAGCCAAAATTAACTATTGGGATTGCATCAAATTGAGAAGTTTCTGTACTGCAAAAGAAACAGTCAGGAGAGTGAAGAGACAACCGACAGAATGGGAACAAATATTTGCAAACTATGCAACAGATAAAGGGTTAATAACCAGAATCTACAAAGAGATCAAGAAACTCCACAAAAACAAAACAAGCAACCCACTTAAGAGATGGGCCAAGGACCTCAATAGACATTTTTCAAAAGAGGAAATCCAAATGGCCAACAGGCACATGAAAAAATGTTCAAGGTCATTAGCAATCAGGGAAATGCAAATCAAAAGCACAATGAGGTTTCACCTCACCCCGGTTAGAATGGCTCACATTCAGAAATCTACCAACAACAGATGCTGGCGAGGATGTGGGGAAAAAGGGACACTAACCCACTGTTGGTGGGAATGCAAACTGGTCAAGCCACTACGGAAGTCAGTCTGGAGATTCCTCAGAAACCTGAATATAACCCTACCGTTCGACCCAGCCATCCCACTCCTTGGAATTTACCCAAAGGAGTTTAAATTGGCAAACAAAAAAGCGGTCTGCAGCCTAATGTTTATTGCAGCACAATTCACAATAGCCAAGACCTGGAACCAACCTAAATGCCCATCAACGGTAGACTGGATAAAGAAATTATGGGATATGTATTCTTTAGAATACTATACCGCAGTAAGAAACAACGAAATCCAGTCATTTGCACCAAAATGGAGGAATCTGGAACACATCATGCTGAGTGAAGTAATCCAGTCCCAAAGGGACAAATACCATATGTTCTCCCTGATCGATGACAACTGACTGAACACCAAAAAGGAAACCTCCTGAAGTGAAATGGACATTATGAGAAATGGTGACTTGATCAGCATAGCCCTGACTGCTAATGGACAACTTAATACATTATCCCTCTTAGTATTTTTTTTGTCTGTTCTACTTAATATGACTGGTTTAATTCTGTAATTATCACACAGTTATTCTTAAGTGTTGAAAATTAACTGAAATGTGATCCCTGTTAAACATAAGAGTGGGAATAAGAGAGGGAAGAGATGTATAATTTGGGGCATGCTCGGGCTGACTTGCCCCAATTGGTAGAGTTGGAAACATACCAGGGGATTCCAGTTCAATCCCATCAAGGTGGCATGTGCCAATGCCATCTCACTATTCCAAGTGATCAATTTCAGTTCACAATTGATCATAATGAAAGGACTAAGAGTCAAAGGGAGCACATAAACAAGTCTAGTACCTGCTAACACTAACCGATAGAATAAATAAATGGGAGAGTGATCCAACATGGGAAGGGAGATACTCAGCAGACTCATAGAATGGCGGATGTCCTAAATAGCACTCTGGCCTCAGAATCAGCCCTAAAGGCACTCGGATCTGGCTGAAAAGCCCATGAGAGTATTTCAGGCATGGAAAGCCAAGACACTCTGGCAAAAAGATCTCTGTGAGTGAGATCCCAGTGGAAAGAACAGGTCTTCAAAGAGGGAGGTGCCTTTCTCTGAAGGGAGGAGAGAACCTCCACTTTGACTATGACCTTGTCTAAACAAGATAAGAGTCGGAGAACTCAAGGGGCTTCCATAGCCTTAGAAACTCATGACTGGAGCATAGGGAGATTACTGATGCCATAAACAGGAGTGTCAATTTGTAAAGTCAACAACAGGAGTCACTGTGCACTTACTCCTCATGTAGGATCTCTGTCCTTAATGTGCTGTACACTGAGGCTTAATGCTATAACGAGTACTCAAACAGTATATTTCACTTTGTGTTTCTATGGGGGTGCAAACGATTTAAATCTTTACTTAATGTACACTAAACTGATCTTCTGTAAAAAAAAAAAAAGAAAAAGAAATTATCAATTCCCAACTTGACTCTCACTGGGATTAAACATGACAATAGGTCAGAAAAAAAAAAAAAGAAGTAAGTCAGAGTGAGCATGTGCTGAACTGCACATCTCCTCTCTTTCTTATTCCTACTCTTATTTTTCAACAGGGAAAAATTTTCAGTCTTAAGAATAGCTATGTGTTAATTTTAATAGCTTGTTTACTTACTGATAAATAGAAAGAAATATGCTATTGATTAAAGAGCTAAAGTCCATAACCAGAAGGATCATTTTGAGGTGTGTATTTGAGGTGTGTGCTGTGCTGTGTGTGTGTGTGTTCCACATGTGATAGAAATCATCACTACTACTACAACTTGAATATTCTGTGTCCCAAACTTGAGACTAAATGCTTTAAATACTGAACCTCTGTCCTTTGAAGACTATGAGACTAGATCTGTTATGATCTGCATTCTGCTCATGAAGTAATGAAATCATGCACTATTCAGTTCTGAAATCCAAAATTCAGCTTAACTGGAGCCGATCCCAGAGTCTATACCATCAACAGCTTGCATTTTGATTGATCCTTTCTGACATGTGGAATGCTTTCCCATACATCATATCATTTGATCATTTTAAATTAGAATATGAAGACATTATTCCCATTTTACAGATGAGCAAATCCAATCCTAAAGGAGCTCCATGACTCTCCAAAGTTCATAGAGCTTGTTAATAGAGATTAGTCAGAAATCTACAATTTCCATGTCAGATGCTTTTCCAAAAAACCTCACTGCTTTTTAATGATCATGTATTTCTGAGAATTAGCTCACTGAAACAAATTGATTGGATTGTCTGTATTATACTGTGTAAAATATTTGGAATTACCATGTAATAGGCTTGCAATGTAACACTGCATTTGTTGTTTAATTTAAAAATGACAATTTCTGAATTAATTCAGTCTCTCATCACTCCTTTTATGCACTTTAAATGAAAATGTATGAATGGAAAACTACAGATATAGAGGAGGAAAAATTGAAGTTCCAGGGAACTGTCCATTTAAGTTTTAATACTAAAATATTGAATATTCAATAGTCATTGACGATTCGATACCTGAACATGAAGGTGGCTATGGTAGATTAGTCTGGTTGATTGAAAGCCATTGAGCTGGAGTTGGGAAGCTGATAACATTTCATAAGAAAGCTGTGTTATTTTCACATCTATTATTTGTTTTTATCCTCACAAAAATTTTGAGAGTTTGTGAGGAAAGACTTTGTCAGCTTCATTTTGTAGACGAGAAAATGGAAATTCAGAGAGGTTGGGTAATTTGCGTAAGTTTTACATAGTAAGTGGATGGTCTTAAGATATATATTCACTGCTTGTTTCTCTGAATCACAACTGTTGTGCTGTCATTTATGTTTAAATATCCAAATTATTTGGGGTCAGCATTGCGGCAAGCACGTAAAGCTGCTTCCTGCAGTGCCGAAATCCCATATGGGCGCCAGTTTAAGTTCTTGCTGCTCAATTTCTGATCCAGCTCTCTGCTGTGGCCTGGGAAAGCGTAAAAGATGGCCCAAGTCCATGGGTCCCTGCACCAGCATCAGACACCCGGAAGAAGCTCCTGGCTCCTTACTTCCGTTTGATACAGCTCTGGCAGTTTTGACCATCTGGGGAATGAACCAGTGACTGGAAAAACCTCTCTCTCTCCCTTTCTCTCTCTCTTTCCCTCTGCCTCCCTGTAATGCTTCCCTTCAAATAAATAAATAAATAATAAATATCAAAACTGCTACCAGAGAATGGTGGAAAACTCTTCAGCAACACCTAGCCTTGTGTATTTCCATCACAGATATTCAAAAAGTATCTGGTGATTGATGTTAGGGCCGTGCTCAGCTCAAAGAGTATTCCATGCAAATTGCATGTATCTTTCAAACACAGTTGCTCAGTAAATCCTGGTGATAATACAGACTCTCTGCCTCTGTGATAGTGTCTGTTTATTTATTTGAAAGGAATACTTAGAGAGAAGCAAAGACAGAGAGGTCTTCCATCCTCTTGTTTGCTCACCAAATGGCCACAATGGCAGAGCTGAGCTGATCCAAACCCAGGAGCCATTAGTTTCTTTTGAGTCTCCACATAGGTACTGGGGCCCAAGCATTTGGGCCATCCTCCACTGCTTTCCCAGGCCTTACAGAGAGCTGGATCATAAGCAGCAAGGCCAAGACTTGAACTGATGCCCATATAGGATGCCAGCACTTCATACTGGGGCTTTCTTTACCTGCTACCTTTTGCAGAAAATAGTTAGTCTGAATTCCTTTGCAGAAAATAACAAGAATTAACAGCCACAGAAAAAATTTAAAAGGAAAAGGCAAAATAGGTTCCATGTTATCCAGTATAATTTTAAAAAAATGGAATTTCTATGATTTCTAAGATATTATTAGCATTAACAGCAGGACAGTATCTTTTAAGGCACTAGGGTACAGGAGTTAACAGACTGGTATTTCATCTCTATCTATATGCAGAACATTCAAGAGGAATGTGTGACAAATATCTGAAGAAGAAATGAATAATTGGGATTCCTCTACCTTTTCTTGAATTTTAACCTTTATGACTTGTATTTCATTATGAGATAGCTGTTTTACTTAAGTGCGACAGATCCACACCTTAAATTATCATGACTGGTAAACAAAGGTCCAGCACTAGCTTCCTCTAATGTAAAACTTTCATACTGCACTGTACTGAAATTTTATATGCATTTTCAAAACAAGGTGCACTTTATACTATGGATTCAATAGTACTTTGAATTGTTGAATTTCTTTTAAAGTAAATATTTTCAATGACATTAGCTGCTAACATTTACTTACTCACTGAACTGAGAAAAATTATCTGAGGGCTTAAATAACACGGCATTATTTACATAGAACTCACAATAAACTACAACTGGAATCTGATTTTGAATATGGACAGCTTAGTTTATGGAATGCTATTTTTAAATATACCAGCACATTTGGCTTCATCTGAAAAATAAAATCAGCTAGTGATTTCAAGTAATTTTTGTTTTTGTGTTGATATACAATGGTATATAAGCCATACATTGGGGAATAAACTAAGGAAACAAGATTGATTTTCATTACAAACTCAAAATCATTAATCTTTTCATTTTTTCAGTGTTTCTCTTGCTGCAACAAAATGAAAAAAAAATATTTTTTACTAAACCAATCCATGGAGTCAGAAATTTGCATTTTGCAGGCAATATATCTCCTAGAAATAGCATTGAAATCACTTCCTTTTTATATAAATAAAAAATAAGGGACTAGCACTGTGGCACAGTAGCTTAATCCTCTGCCTGTGGTGCCATAATTCCATATAGGTGCCTGTTCTAGCCCAGGCTGCATTCTTTTCTGATTCAGCTCAGAGAAAGGCACCTCCCTCTTTGGAGACCTGTTCTTTCCACTGGGATCTCACTCACTGAGATCTTTTTGCCAGAGTGTCTTGGCTTTCCATGCCTGAAAGACTCTCACGGGCTTTTCAGCCAGATCCGAGTGCCTTTAGGGCTGATTCTGAGGCCAGAGTGCTATTTAGGACATCTGCCATTCTATGAGTCTGCTGAGTATCTCCCTTCCCATGTTGGATCACTCTCCCCTTTATTTATTCTATCGGTTAGTGTTAGCAGGTACTAGACTTGTTTATGTGCTCCCTTTGACTCTTAGTCCTTTCATTATGATCAATTGTGAACTGAAATTGATCACTTGGAATAGTGAGATGGCATTGGCACATGCCACCTTGATGGGATTGAACTGGAATCCCCTGGTATGTTTCCAACTCTACCAATTGGGGCAAGTCAGCCCGAGCATGCCCCAAATTATACATCTCTTCCCTCTCTTATTCCCACTCTTATGTTTAACAGGGATCACATTTCAGTTAATTTTCAACACTTAAGAATAACTGTGTGATAATTACAGAATTAAACCAGTCATATTAAGTAGAACAGACAAAAAAAATACTAAGAGGGATAATGTATTAAGTTGTCCATTAGCAGTCAGGGCTATGCTGATCAAGTCACCATTTCTCATAATGTCCATTTCACTTCAGGAGGTTTCCTTTTTGGTGTTCAGTCAGTTGTCATCGATCAGGGAGAACATATGGTATTTGTCCCTTTGGGACTGGATTACTTCACTCAGCATGATGTGTTCCAGATTCCTCCATTTTGGTGCAAATGACTGGATTTCGTTGTTTCTTACTGCGGTATAGTATTCTAAAGAATACATATCCCATAATTTCTTTATCCAGTCTACCGTTGATGGGCATTTAGGTTGGTTCCAGGTCTTGGCTATTGTGAATTGTGCTGCAATAAACATTAGGCTGCAGACCGCTTTTTTGTTTGCCAATTTAAACTCCTTTGGGTAAATTCCAAGGAGTGGGATGGCTGGGTCGAACGGTAGGGTTATATTCAGGTTTCTGAGGAATCTCCAGACTGACTTCCGTAGTGGCTTGACCAGTTTGCATTCCCACCAACAGTGGGTTAGTGTCCCTTTTTCCCCACATCCTCGCCAGCATCTGTTGTTGGTAGATTTCTGAATGTGAGCCATTCTAACCGGGGTGAGGTGAAACCTCATTGTGCTTTTGATTTGCATTTCCCTGATTGCTAATGACCTTGAACATTTTTTCATGTGCCTGTTGGCCATTTGGATTTCCTCTTTTGAAAAATGTCTATTGAGGTCCTTGGCCCATCTCTTAAGTGGGTTGCTTGTTTTGTTTTTGTGGAGTTTCTTGATCTCTTTGTAGATTCTGGTTATTAACCCTTTATCTGTTGCATAGTTTGCAAATATTTGTTCCCATTCTGTCGGTTGTCTCTTCACTCTCCTGACTGTTTCTTTTGCAGTACAGAAACTTCTCAATTTGATGCAATCCCAATAGTTAATTTTGGCTTTGACTGCCTGTGCCTCCCGGGTCTTTTCCAGAAATTCTTTGCCTGTGCCAATATCTTGAAGGGTTTCTCCAATGTTCTCTAATAACTTAATGGTGTCAGGTCGTAGATTTAGGTCTTTAATCCACGTTGAGTGGATTTTTGTGTAAGGTGTAAGGTAGGGGTCTTGCTTCATGCTTCTGCACGTGGAAATCCAGTTTTCCCAGCACCATTTATTGAATAGACTGTCCTTGCTCAAGGAATTAGTTTTAGATCCTTGATCAGATATAAGTTGGCTGTAGATGTTTGGATTGATTTCTGGCGTTTCAATTCTGTTCCATTGGTCTATCCATCTGTTTCTGTACCAGGACCATGCTATTTTGATTACAACTGCCCTGTAGTATGTCCTGAAGTCTGGTATTGTGATGCCTCCGGCTTTGTTTTTGTTGTACAAGATTGCTTCAGCTATTCGAGGTCTCTTGTGCCTCCATATGAATTTCAGCATCATTTTTTCTAGATCTGCGAAGAATGTCTTTGGTATCTTGATTGGGATTGCATTTAATCTATAGATTGCTTTTGGGAGAATGGACATTTTGATGATGTTGATTCTTCCAATCCATGAGCATGGAAGATTTTTCCATTTTTTGGTATCCTCTTCTATTTCTTTCTTTAAGGTTTTGTAATTCTCATCGTAGAGATCTTTAACGTCCTTGGTTAAGTTTATTCCAAGGTATTTGATTGTTTTTGTAGCTATTGTGAATGGGATTGACCTTAGCAGCTCTTTCTCAGTCATGGCATTGCTTGTGTATACAAAGGCTGTTGATTTTTGTGCATTGATTTTATATCCTGCCACTTTGCCAAACTCCTCTATGAGTTCCAATAGTCTCTTAGTAGAGTTCTTTGGATCCTCTAAGTACAGAATCATATCGTCTGCAAAGAGGGATAGCTTGACTTCTTCCTTCTTGATTTGTATTCCTTTGATTTCTTTTTCTTGTCTGATGGCTCTGGCTAAAACTTCCAGAACTATGTTAAATAGCAGTAGTGTGAGTGGGCATCCCTGCCTGGTGCCAGATTTCAGTGGAAATGCTTCCAACTTTTCCCCATTCAATAGGATGCTGGCTGTGGGTTTTTTATAAATTGCTTTGATTATATTGAGGAATGTTCCTTCTATACCCAATTTGCTTAGAGTTTTCATCATGAAAGGGTGTTGCATTTTATCAAATGCTTTCTCTGCATCAATTGAGATAACCATATGGTTTTTCTTCTGCAGTCTGTTAATGTGGTGAATCACATTGATTGATTTGCGAATGTTGAACCATCCCTGCATACCAGGGATGAATCCCACTTGGTCTGGGTGGATGATTTTCCTGATGTGTTGTTGTATTCTATTGGCCAGAATTTTATTGAGGATTTTTGCGTCTATGTTCATCAGGGATATTGGTCTGTAATTTTCTTTCAGTGCTGCATCTTTCTCTGGCTTCGGGATTAAGGTGATGCTGGCTTCATAGAAAGAATTTGGGAGGATTCCCTCTTTTTGATTGTTCTGAATAGTTTGAGAAGAAATGGGATTAGTTCTTCTTTAAATGTCTGGTAGAATTCAGCAGTGAATCCATCTGGTCCTGGGCTTTTCTTTGTTGGGAGGGCCTTTATTACTGTTTCAATTTCTGTTTCAGTTATGGGTCTATTTAGGTTTTCTATGTCTTCCTGGTTCAATTTTGGTAGATTGCATGTGTCCAGGAATCTATCCATTTCTGATAGGTTTTCCTGTTTGCTGGCATACAGGTCCTTGTAGTAATTTCTGATGATTCTTTTTATTTCTGTGGTGTCTGTTGTTACGTTTCCTTTTTCATCTCTGATTTTATTGATTTGGGTCTTTTCTCTTCTTTTTTTAGTTAGTTGGGCCAACGGGGTGTCAATTTTGTTTATTTTTTCAAAAAACAGCTTCTCGCTTGGCTGATTTTTTGTAATTTTTTTTGGATTCAATCCTGTTGATTTCTTCTCTGGTTTTAATTATTTCTCTTCTCCTACTAGATTTGGGTTTGGTTTGCTGCAGTTTTTGTAGGTCCTTGAGGTGCGCTGAAAGCTCATTTATTTGGTACCTTTCCAATTTCTTGATATAGGCACCTATTGCTATAAACTTGCCTCTCAATACTGCTTTTGCTGTATCCCATAAGTTTTGATATGTTGTGTTGTTGTCTTCATTTACTTCCAGAAAGTTTTTGATTTCTCTTTCGATTTCTTGAATGACCCAGTGTTCATTCAGGAGCATGTTGTTCAGTCTCCATGTGTTTGCATACTTTCTGGGGTTTCCTGAGTTGCTAATTTCCAGCTTCATCCCGCTGTGGTCTGAGAAGCTGCATGGTATGATTCTAATTCTTTTAAATTTGCTGAGACTTGCTTTATGGCCTAGTATGTGATCAATCCTAGAGAAGGTTCCATGCACTGCTGAGAAGAATGTGAAGTCTGTAGATGTAGGGTTGAAAGTTCTGTAGATATCTGTTAGATGCATTTGGGCAATAGTGTCGATTAAATCTGCTGTTTCCTTGTTGATCTTCTGTCCGGATGATCTGTCTATTTCTGAGAGTGGAGTATTGAAGTCCCCCAGTACTATTGTATTGGAATCTAAATCTCCCTTTAAGTCCCTTAACATATCTTTTAAATAGACCAGTGCCCTGTAATTAGGTGCATATACATTTATAATAGTTACATCTTCCTGATGAATTGAACCCTTAATCATTATATAGTGTCCCTCTTTGTCTCTCTTAACAGTTTTTGTATTAAAGTTTATTTTGTCTGATATTAATATGGCTACACCTGCTTTTTTTTTGGGTTTCTGTTGGCATGGAATATCTTTTTGCAACCTTTCACTTTCAGTCTGCATGCCTCTTTGTTAGAGAGATGTGTTTCTTGTAGGCAACAAATAGTTGGGTTGTGTTCTGTGAGCCAGTCAGCGAAACGGTGTCTTTTAACTGAAGAATTCAGACCATTAATGTTCAATGTGACTATTGATACGTAGTGACTTTGCCCTGCCATTTTCCCGGAAATATTTTCTAGTATATTCTTTGAGCTTCCCATGCTCTTTTACTGGTAGGTGTTCTTCCTTTCCCTTCTTTCCTATTGATGGCCGTGTTTCTGTGTTTCTGAGTGTAGCACATCTTTAAGTATCTTTTGCAGGGCCGGACGAGTGGCCACAAAGTCTTTCAATTTCTGTTTGCTATGAAAGGTCTTTATTTCACCTTCATTCACAAATGAGAGCTTGGCAGGATATAATATTCTGGGCTGGCAATTTTTCTCTCTTAGCACCTGTGCTATGTCTCGCCATTCCCTCCTAGCTTGTAGGGTTTCTGATGAGAAGTCAGCTGTGAGTCTGATTGGAGATCCTCTGAGAGTAATCTGACGTTTCTCTCTTGCACATTTTAGGATCTTTTCTTTATGTTTCACTGTGGTAAGTTTAATTACCACGTGTCGTGGTGAGGATCTCTTTTGGTCATGTTTATTGGGGGTTCTATGAGCTTCCTGTACTAGGATATCTCTGTCCTTCTCCAAACCTGGAAAGTTCTCTGCTAGTATCTCACTAAAAAGGCCTTCCAATCCTTTCTCTCTCTCCATGCCTTCAGGAACTCCTAGAACTCGAATGTTGGTTTTTTTAATAGTATCCTGTAGATTCCCAACAATATTTTTTAGGTTTCTAATTTCCTCTTCTTTTCTTTGGTTTGACTGTATGTTTTCCTGTGCTCTATCTTCTAAGTCCGATATTCTCTCTTCTGCTTCACCCATTCTGTTTTTAAGGCTCTCTAATGTGTTTGTCATTTGATCTATTGAGCTCTTCATTTCATTTTGATTTCTCTTCACTATCACACTTTCCTGTTCTACTAGTTTCTGAGTTTCATTTTGACTCTTCCTTAAAATTTCATTTTCACGAGAGAGATTTTCAATCTTGTCCATTAAGGATTTCTGTAGTTCAAGGATTTGCTTTTGAAAACTTCTAAATGTTCTTATCATAAATTTTTTGGAATCCGTATCTTGCATTTCTTCTATCTCATCATCTTCATACTCTTGGCTTGGGGTGTTTTGCTTATTTGGAGGCATGATAGTGTCATCATTGATCTTGCTCCCTCTATTTCTGTGTTTGTTACTCGGCATAGTTAATTCTTCTTGCGTCACTGTGCGTTTTTTTTTTTTTTTATACTGTGTCCGTGTTAAGTGGACTGCCTGCTGTTGGAGGAGCCTTGGAGGCTTGAGATGGGTGCGGCCTGAGAGCTCTGCCTGGTTCTTCCTGGTTAAGGGTGTGCAAAGGTGACACCTTCAGGTTATGCGTGGCAAATCTCTCTCTTTTTATTTATTTATTTATTTTATTTATTCAGGGGGTAAGTAACACCACAGGGCACGGCTGTGCAGAATTGATGGTATTTAGCTTCCAGTCTTTGGCTCCTCTGGACTCCCACTGGGTTGCCTAGGCTACTGAATTGTAGTGACTCAGTTCCTTAGCTCTCCCCCATTGATATGTAAATCCAGAGAGGAGGCCTGCTCTTTGTCTCTTGGGAATTCTTCAAGCCTTGCAGCCTTGTAACCTTTGCAAGGTTAGGGGGAAGAGAAACCCTGAAGCTTTTTTTTTCCTTCTTTCCGGTAGTGAGTTTGCTGCACTTTCCGGCCCCCCTCTAGATTCTGACCCCCGTTTCCCCACCAATGTCTCGGGTTATTGAGCTCACCTCCCCTTCCAGCGCCGATGTGTGGACTCGGAGCCCTGAGCGTCCCAAGTCTCCCCGCTGTTGTCTGTGTGGCATGCACTCCCCTTGGAGCACTGGCGCGCAGACCCTGGGGCTTCCGCGGCTCGGTCCCGCTGCTCGGCTTCCACGCGGTGGGTGACCTTGTTCTCCCAGTAGGTCCTCCGATTTACGGCCGCTCCATCCAGAAGGGTATCCCCTGCAATATTTTCCTCGTTCTTTTTTCTGCGGCTACCGTAACTCCCCTTTTATTAAACTAAATTTTCCCAGACTATCAGTGCGCGCCCGCACTATTCCGTCATCTTGGCTCCGCCCCAGACTTACTTCTAAGGGTAAAGCAAGAAATGTGCCTGGAAATCCAAATCCCATTATGTTGGCAAGTACTAATGCCATTTTACTAGTTAAAGTGATCAGTTTAAGTCCATAATTGATCATAAGATAGGTCTAAGAGTCAAAGGGATTATATAGATAAGACCAGTGTCTGCTAATAATAATTGATAGAATTAAAAAGGACAGAATGATCCAACATGGGAAATGTGATACACAGCAGATTCAGAATGGCAGATGCCCTAAACAGCACTCTGGATGCAGAATCAGCCCGAAAGGCATTCCAATCTGGCTAAAAAGCCCATGGGAATTTCTCAGGCATGGGAAGCCAAGACGCTGTGGCAATAAAATGACCTCAATGAAAGATCTCTGTGAGTGATATCCCAGAGGAAAAAATGGGCCATCAAAGAAGTAAGTAACTTTCTCTGAAGGGAGGAGAGAAATTCCACTATGATTTCGAGAAGGAAGTCCTTCTCTAAATGATGTCAGAGTTCATGAACTCAAGAGGCTTCCATAGCCTTGGCAACTCATGACAAGAGCTGCAGGTGATTACTGACATCATATATAAGAGTGTCAATTGTTAAATCAACAGGAGTCACTGTAAACTTACTCCCCATGTAGGATCTTTGTCCTTAATGTGTTGTACTATGAGAATTAATGGTAAAAATAGTCTTCAAACGGTACTTTATACCTTGTGCTTCTGTGTGGGTGCAAACTGTTGAAATCTTTACTTAGTATATACTAAGTTGATATGCTTCTGCATATAAAGATATACATATATGTATATATATATATACATTCTGTATATAAAGATAATTAAAAGTGAATCTTAAAAAAAGTGAATCTTAATGAAGAATGAGATGGGAGAGGGTGTAGAAGATGGGATTGTTTGTGGGTGGGAGGGATGTTACAGGCGGAAAAATCATTATAACCCAAAAGCTGTACTTTTGAAATTTGTATTTATTAAATAAAAGTTTTCTAAAAAAAGAAATTATAGGATATGTGCACCATGGAATACTACACAGCAGTAAAAAATGAAATTATTTCATTTACAAGAATGCGGATGCAACTGAAAACCATTATTTTTAGTGAAATAAACCAGTCACAAAAGCAAAAAACACATGTGGTCTCTCTGTGCTGTGTCAATTAATTGATTTCCTAAAATGTAATCTATAGGAGCAAAACTGACACTTTGATATGCTAAGATTTTGAGCAGCCTATTCCATGAACAATTTTTAATTAGTTTGTTTCCTTTTTTTATCTTTTCTTTTTTCTTCATACTAGTCAGTGAACTCTCTACTTAGTGTAGGGTTAATTATGAGTTAAAAATGTTTGTAAAATTGATTTCTGTAAATAATAAGAATGAGAAAGGAAGAGGAAGAAGAAAGAAGGGTGGAAGAGAGATGTATGGGGGAGGAGAAGCATAATGTCCCCAGATCTGTAATATATTGATTGTATTAAGCTGTATTGCTTAAATAAAATAACTTTAAAATGATAGTGTTAAAATATATTTGCTGTGGATTTGTTGTAGATACTTTTTTTATGATTTTTGGAAGTTACTTTCCTTAATATCTTAGAGGTTAATATGATGTTGATATGATTATTCCACATATATTTTGTATCTTATCAGATTTTTAGTGCCTGTAATATTGATTGATTTATAAATATTTTCTTACATTCTCAGAATAAACCAACTTGGATATAATTAAAATTATTTTTATGTATCACTGAATTTGATTTTCTAGTTTTTAAAATTTTGAAAGATATGTTTGGCATATACATTTATCATTTTGTATAGCTTTCTCTTCTAATTTTGGTATCAAGATTTTGTTGGAGTCATATATTTGGAAGAAAGGGTTTCCACTATTTCTGTGGTCTGGAAGTGTTTGATAGAAGATTTGTGTTATATCTTGAACATTTTTCCCAGCACATAGTATATTTAGAAAAATATTTCATGTGAATTTGAAAGGAACATGCATTTTGTTACTAAAATGCCAACTACTTCAAGTTTATTAATTGTGTTTTCAAAAATCTTCTGTTTTCTTTTGGTGGTGTGGTGAGAGGCTCCTGCCACTGTGTTCTTTTGCAGATGGAAGACTCTCTGCTTCTGCCTCTCCTCCTCTGTAACTTCACATTTCAAATAAATAAATAAAACTTAAAAAGAACAGGTTCAATGTCATGAGATTCTTAACTTTGCTGGTACCACTTCTCTCCTTGATCCTTGAAGGAATACCAGATGTCATCACTAAGCAGCTACTTATTCCCAAGGAGGGGCAGTAAACAAATAATTATATAAAAGGAGTTTGGATTTGTACAAGACAATGTCAAGTGTTTTAGTTTACACATTATTGTCACATTTATGTATTTTCTTCTGTGAAGATGTGCAAAACACAGAATCACAACCACATTACAAGTGTTTATAAACAAAGATTCATAAGGAAATTTGCTCCTTAGAATCAAACAGAGAAGGGAAAATTTTCCTGGACCAAGTGCATAGAGAAAAAAAAGCAGGTTTATTTATGCAGATATGTTGCACTAATATATCAGTGTTTCACATAATATATACCCACTGTTCACGTCTTCATGCTTCTTAACTGATTGCTAGGGATTGCTAGGGATCTGCATTCTGCTTAAGAAAAGAAAGCCTTCCAAAGTTCAGGTACATAAAGTTAAACTGGAATTAAGATAACATAATAAGTGTTTTTAAAATATGATACCTAGTGTATGTTTAACATTTGAACTATACCCATGCAATGAATCATAGCTGTTAAATTAATGATGTTACCCACATTATATATTGGGCAAACTGCATGCAAATTAGCAATGCTGTTTGTATCAGTTATCTACAAAATAAATTAGTGAAGCAAAGTGAAGGTTGTGTGAAAAAGCATAATATTTATTTTAGCAGTAGTTTAGTGTGTTTTTTAACTTTTAAATAACAGAATGATTATTTTATAAAGAATGCAATAGGTTTTCTTGCAGAGTGGATAGAATCCTATATGGTATTTATTAGAGTGCCCTTCAGGTTAGTACAGATACAGAATAGCTTGTGCATCAAGGATTTACCCATAACTTCTGGAAAACAAAATGCATTTAAGTTGTTCCAGGCTGCAAGGATGGTAAGCACCTAGTAGTTCAGCAAACTGTGGGCTCTGAATTTACTAACCCGCAAAGGTGTTCCCAATGACTGCCATTGTGTAGTCCTTGGCTTAGGGTTTTGGATATGGGGATATTGGCTTCCATTGCCATGTTCCTAACACAGCTACCATGTACCTTGGGCAAAAGCCTTCTATGCTTTCCTTCCCTGGGCAGTGGAAACCCTCTGAGTGGGTGCTGACTATCCCATAAACCACCAGCTACCTGTCTCCCTTCTGGCCTGAGAATCTGTCTTCACATGGAGAGCTTAACCCAGCCTATCCTTCCTTCAGCCTCCACTTCTGGCCCAGGAAGTTATGGATGTCCTTAGCCAAATCTATAGAGGTAGTAGCTCTCTGGCCACCATTCAGAGAATTGGCTGTCTGGAAGGGCAAAACTCATTTCTAACATTTCAGGACCCTGAACTCTCTGGAGTCCTAGGCATCTATTTGCTTTTTTGTTCCTATACAGATGGATCAGTATTATTAAACTGTTGAAGTCCCAACACTAGAGCTCTCTCCAAAGGAGCAGTAACTATTGACAGAATAGAGTAATAAGGCTCTGTGTTATCTTTGGGCCTGAGTTCCATCATGAAAGGAGGGACAACCCAGAAGGCCTCTGGCTCAAGCTACTGTGACATACCTGAATACAATTCTTTAATATTATCTCATATTCTCAAAATCATCCAAATAAATTGTCTTTACTTTTTATTGCCAGAGAAACTGAAGCCCCTGGAGTGGGTAATTTACTCAAGATTGGGTATTTCCCTTAGAGGGGAATCTAGATTGGAACCCAGGAACTGGAAGCCAGTCCACAGCTGAACCCAGTGCTTCAGCTCCAGCCTGGAATGATTTCCAGATCTGAGACAGAAAGGGCCTAGGGTTTGATATTTTTCACATTTTTTGTAGGGGAAATAAAGCACATCAGTAACACAAAAAACAAGGCTCTAAGAGCTTGCAGCCCCAGCATCCAAAAGGTGTATTTGCTCAGATGCTTACATTGCTGTAATCCAAGTCATCAACAGATGATTGCCAGAAAAATCAACCAGTGGGCACTCAAGAGAAGACTACATTTCAAATTGGCTTCTTAGTTCTGCCAGTTATGAATTCCTCTGCTCAACAATTCTATGGCAAAGACTTACTGGCAAAAACACTGCCAGGGATTTCTAAATTATCTCTGTACCTTGATTATTCATGAACTTCCAGTCTTCAGCCTTAAACTGTGAGCCCTTAAGGCAACAGGGACTGCCTCACTTAGATCCATTGCTCCCAACCTCTATGTCCTCAGTAAATGATCCGCGAATTGGATTGGATTGCTAATAATGATTGTTGCTAGGGTTAGTGTTCGATCTGCTTGGAAATCCTTAGAGGAAAACTAGAACCTCTACAATGAACATTTAAATGGTGATTATGGACACTTTATATCTCGTTTACTTTTCTTGTGAGATTATATTGATTGGGAAAAGGCAGAAAACTAATATGCCAGATAAACAAATTTTCCACAGAAATGAAGCTGCTCCTTTGAGAATTCTAGACCCCCATCACCCCACTGGTACAGTTTCTTCCTAATCAGCAGGAGGACCGAGCTGAAGCAAAAGGAGCCAGCAAGAGGCAGCGCTCTGAACAGAAGTGTCTGTGGGTCTGTATGGAAGGAGCTCCCTCTTCCAACAGAAATGAGGCAACACTGAAGGGGCCAGGCTGTCATTGAGACCAGTCAGTGCAGTTCAGCACACCCTTCGCTGTCTGAGCATCAGCTAGTGAGCAGGGGAGCAGCTTTGTCATCTATAATCCCAGGTGTGTTTCTCCCTTCCTCCTCCTCCTCTGACCCGTCCCTGGCTCTGATGGTACCAGAAGCCTTTAGAACTAGGCTCTCTAGTGAACTCTCAGATATGTGAACAGGCATGCTACACCAAGCCACTAAGAGCTGGAAGGAGGGAAAGGAAAGCAGATTGCAAGGAGGGCAGTAGCAAGAGGAAGCAAACAGGCTATCTGGAGTCTGAGTCCACGGCTGCTGTCATGTTGGCAGCTCACCTATTTTCTTTCTGGCAGGAGGGTGGAGGTGAGAAAGTCAAGTTTCTTCTCTCTTATTCTACTGCCTGGGATGTTTTAGCCAAGGTGGGAGGCTCCAGTGGGCCAGCTGATATCTTGGCTTTGGCTGGGGAAGCCTCTTTGTGATCAGTAGGCCTGCCTAAGGCCCCTGACAATTTTCAGTTCAATCTAATATTTTGGAATCTACGGACACAACTTACCCCTCTGTCAGCTCCTCCCATTCTGACAGCTACCTGTCCTGCACCTTTTCAATCTTCCCCAGTCATACGACCTCGCCTGAAAGAAGCCTCCTATTAGGATTTTTGGTCTGTCATTTCATACAGGACAGGCTCAAAACAGATTACATGGCCCAACCCATTGAGATGAAACCAGGTATCCTTTTTAAGAGGCTTATTTTTATAGAAATGCTGAGTTTCAGATTTTCTAAACTGAGACTTTTTACTTGAATTACTTTTAAAGGAGTTTAATTTTGTAATCTCCAGGTACTAATCCTCATTTCAAAGAACTTGAATTCTATCATTGTTACAGTGGCACTAAAGGCACTGTCGTCACATAGGTTCTGGCAGATAGTATCTAAAATCTGAGATTAATTTAAGAAGATTTCATTCTGTATGTCAGTTCCAAGATTTGAATAAAGTGACAGTGTATGATACATGTGTCATTCTGTCATACCTCAGATTCACCTAAAATATTAAGCATTTGTTTCTGACCTGGTATGTAATCAGACTGGGACTGGTGCTGTGGCTTATCAGGTTAAGCTGCCACCTGCAATGCAGGTAGCCAGTTCTGGCACCAGTTTCAATCCCAGATCCTCCATTCCCTGCTAATGTGCCTGTGAAATCAGCAGAAGATGGCTTAAGAGTTTTTCTTGCTGCACCAACGTGGAAGACCCAAAAGAAGCTCCTGGCTCCTGACTGCAGTCTAGACCAGTCTTGACTGTTATGGCCAACTGGGGAGAGAATCAGTGAATAGAAGACTTTCTGCCTATCCCTCTCCTTCTCTATAACTCAGCCTTAAAGTAAATCTTTTTTTTTTAAATAATGTGCCTTATTTTTTTCTAAAAAAATATAAATAAGAAATCTTCTCAGTGACAATATTCCTGGGTTGCAGTGGAAAGGACAATCCATTTCAGAAACAACTTCAGAAACTGAAAGTTGTGGAGAAGTCAGAGACAATGTCCTTTTTATACCTTATTCAAACTTTGTAGTACTCCAGATATTCATAATAACATGGAAAATGCAGCAAGGATTCCTACCAGAACCACTGCAGCAAATCAAGTGAGCAAACAGAACTGATAAAAGCACAGGAAGCTGAATTTGTATATTCACTGCAGAGAAGGTTTATTGCTGCACATCACCCAGGTTATCATCATATTTCCTTAGAGGATGGATTTAACTTGTTTTTTAACTTATGTTATCATGCTTATTATTTATTTTTTCTATCAGGATAATAGTTCCAGGAAGGCAGTTATATTTATCTATCTTCTTTTTGGAAATAACCTTAGATATACAGAACATTAGCAAAAATATTACAAAGAATTGCCATATGCCCTTATATACAGCCTTGGGCAATCTAACCATCTTATCTTATCATGTAAAGATGATCAAAACCAGGAATTCAAAACCTTTACAACACTAATAACTAAAAAATTATTTTCCAAATGGTAGTACTTCTCCCTTTAATGTCATGTTTTTCTGTACAATAATCCAATCCAGTATTGCACATTGCATTTTTGGCATGAATATAACAGAAATAATACTGTGTCCTTAGTGCATGATATTGTGGGGTTCCTGATGCTAATAGGTTATCATTGGTGATGTCAACCTTGATCACTCAGTTAAATTCTCTGTTGGCTTTCTCCACTATAAGATAATTGTTCTTCTCTTCATAACTAATAATAGCTCAGGGAATGTACTTTCAAACTATAAGAATAGCGTGTTTCTGCTTAAGTTTTTATATTAATTTTTAAAAATATTTATTTATTTTGAAAGGCAGAATTCTAGAGAGAGGGGGAGACACAAAGAGAGAGATCATCTATCTGCTGGTTCAGAGAGATCATCTATCTGCTGATTCACTTTCCAGATGAGCGCAATGGCTGGCACTGGGCCATGCTGAAGTCAGAAGCCAGGAGCCAGGAACTTTGTCTTGGTCTCCCATGTGGGGCAGGGATCCGATCATTGGTGTTAGGAAACTGGTGCAGTTTTAGCCAGGTGGCCACATGGCCCAGCTACCTGAGCCAGGCTCCACCCCCAACCTAATGGGATTTGATGCTCCTGCTTCCCTGTCTGCCCTCGGGCAAAGTTTTAAAAGGGCCTGTTCCTGAACATGCGCTCTCTTGGCTCTTGGTTCTTCTCTCTTGGCTCTTCTCTCCTGCGCTCTCTTGGTTCTGCTTTCTAGTCTCCTCTTCTCGTCTCTCTTCTCCCTCCTCTCTGTTTCTCTGTCTTATAGTTTCCTTCTCTTTTTCCTCTGCCGCCACTTCACTCCAGTCTGCTGGGTGTTCCCCAATAAACCCTTTCCCTTACTCTGGTGTTCGGTGTGTTTTCCGACGGCTGACATTAATATATAACATTGGTGCTGTGACTCAGATAGCCTCACATTTATAATCCAGCATCCCCCAGTGCTCTGGGGTCCTGGATTTCTGCTGGTCACAAAGCACACCTCCAGAACTCCTTCCACACTACTGAACGCTCTGCAATCTCCATCCATACGTCAGCCTTCCAAATTTTGAGGTAAGACGCAGAACGGGAAGCTCTCACGGCAACTCTACTTGTCTACTGAGTTGTGGTCTACTCTTGTCTACATTCATCTGAGGCTTTTCTACTTCCGTCCAAGGTCATAGTGCCAAACACCACAACTCCTAACTAAGGGCTTTAGCCTCTACGGACACTGTGTCCAAGCAATAGTGGGTGCGAGTGATGACTCCATCTCTGTTCGCCTCTTTACAGGCGAGGCCCTGGGCTGCAGCAGGTGCTTGGGTGACGACCCCACCTTTGGCTCCCATATTCTCTCTCTAGTCAGACTGCTGGGATGCAAGGACCCTTGCAATCCACAGATCTGACTCTACAGGTCGCAATGGGAACTTTACTCTAACTGCGTTCCATCTGATGATCTCTCTCGAATTGGCCCCAGCCCTCAAAAGCGGCCCCTCCATGTGGTGCATTTGACCCTGAGGGATCGGAAGTCAGAGTAGTTTGACCCTGATAAGATCTTTATCACTCCCATGAGCATTCAGGAAAATGGAAGGAGATTCCATACGTTCAAGCCTTTTCCTATCTTCAAACTAAACCTTCCCTGTGTACTTCTTGTACACTCAAGTCCTTCTCGTCTCTAAAACTCACACTAGGAGTCAGAGGCCTGAGCAGAAAATCTCATTTTTTACCTCTAACCTTGGTACCGCCAATACCACAACCTCCTTTGATCCTGCTAATGAACCTCCCCCTTATTGCTCCAATCTACAGGCACTGGCTCAGCTGCCTCCTGAGGCCTCAGCGGCTGAAGTTCTAGCTCAATTATCTCCCACGAGACAGCTGTGGAATCCACCTGGCTGCATCGTCACCTCCCCCTCCTGCTGAATTCCAGGGGGTGGTGTCAATCTCTTCTGTCCTATCTCAAGCCCCTTGCTCATCTATTCCTCAAAGCCATTCTCTGCCCATGTGTACTTTCTCCCTAGCTCCTACCCCCACTCACTGTATCTCCTCCTCCCACCTAGGAATTTTATATTAGAACTGGTCCTGGCCCAAAGTCTACTCTCTCTGTCTTATCATCGGTTTGGGAATGGCTGTCTCCATGGTCTCCAACTGGTCTTTTGTCCCTCTCTTTTCCCAGTCTTACCATAAGAATAGCAAGGGAGTGGTAATTCCATCCTTTTGGGCTCCCTGCTTATTGAGAAACAAATTAGATATCCCACCTGTCTGATGGCTCCTTTTGTTTTATCATGAGCAAGCCAGACAGGAGGATCAGGTTTCCTGCATGGATCTGGCCCACTGTAACTAATTTTTCTTTGAATCTAGGAAGATCACTACCTTTGAAAATATTGCTATGTAACTTGCTGAACTTATTTTTGCAATTTATTTTAACAGGTTTCTGGGTATTCAGTTCTCAATGAAACAGCAATGGGTAATTAGTACTTGTTTTAGATGAATATAATTTTAATTTCAGTTAAATTCAGATAAAAATATATCAGCATCCTAAGTCATTTATGTGTAACTGCTAATTTAAATTGGGTACAGGCAAATGGAAAATGTGTCTAAATGTAAACTTTTGTATGCTCAACATGTTATATTCTATAAAAAACTATTTGGGTTAGTTTATAAACTGTCTGTGAAAATAGTTCAACACTGTTTAAAGTAACAGGCTGAAATTTGATGTGTTACCTTACTCTTACTCTGAACATTTTTAATGGGTTATTTCAAAATTAAATCAAGGACATTGGCAGATGAAAAACATCACAAGTATACTAATCTATTCCTCTTTACTGTAAAGTTAAAATCTGATTCTCTGTTAAAGCAATTAGTTAAAGTAATCTATTCTCTTGATGTCTGTTAAATTCTAATTGTTTTTTTTTTTATTTTTTTATTTTGACAGGCAGAGTGGACAGTGAGAGAGAGAGACAGAGAGAAAGGTCTTCCTTTGCCGTTGGTTCACCCTCCAATGGCTGCCGCGGCCAATGGCTGCCGCGGCCGGCGCGCTGTGGCCGGCGCAGCGCGCTGATCCGATGGCAGGAGCCAGGAGCCAGGTGCTTTTCCTGGTCTCCCATGGGGTGCAGGGCCCAAGCACCTGGGCCATCCTCCACTGCACTCCCTGGCCACAGCAGAGAGCTGGCCTGGAAGAGGGGCAACCGGGACAGAATCCAGCGCCCCGACCGGGACTAGAACCCGGTGTGCCGGCGCCGCTAGGCGGAGGATTAGCCTAGTGAGCCGCGGCGCCGGCTAAATTCTAATTGTTTGAAAACAGCTGAATTTTTATTAAGAGCTATGGGTTATTTAAATATGTGCTTATTTTCAAACATTAAATAATCACCTTGTAACAATGATCAAATTTGATCTATATTATGTCATGATTTTAAAGAATCTTATTTCAACCAGATATTTTGGATTTTGAGCCTTCTTGGCATTCTTGACAGGCATTCAAAAAATCGAGTTTCAAAGAATTTGGACTCTGAAATTTCCAGTGAATTTTGGACTTTGGTTTTTCCATTTCGGGCCCAACTGAAAAAAACAAGGGACCTTTGTCTCTCATCTTGTGGAGACACCAACTAATAGGGCTATTTGATTATATTAGAAGTCTGTCAAGATGTGAAGTAGTGCTAAATTTTAAGTTTCTATAATATAAAATGCTATTGATACAAATGTCTGAGAATTAAGAAGTCTAATGATCTTGTGTTACTAGACATGATAGTTATGTTAATGAGAAAGCCCCAGAGGCCTAAAGGGTTAAATGATTTGTAAAATCCTACAGGTGCTCTCAAAAAAATACTGTGTGAAGTAAGCAAGTGCCTCTTGTTGGTTAATGAGTTTATAATTTTAAATGTGGTAACTTAGAGTCTATTGTCATCCACAATTTTATATATCAGATTTGTTGCTCATAAAACTAAAGCATTATGGGTTCTGTGTTTAGCTGTCCTATAGGTTCTCATGAAAATTTCCCAGCCACTTCTATTGTATACAGTATTTTGGGATGGCTCTGTAAACAGATGAAGCCAATAATGTATTAAAGGCACCAACTGAAAGTATGGCTAACTGAGGTTATTAAAAACAAAAAGTAATTCAAATCAACTGGTAATTTACAAACAGAAGTTAGATTTTTTAAAAAAAGCTATTAAAACTGCTATATTGGTCTATTATGTTGTATAATACGTATTGTATGTCTGCATGGGAAAATTTATTGAGTTTTATTTTTAATTGGCTTATAGATAAAAGATTGTCCATAAATTTAAATAGCTAAAATTATTCAAAGATATATTTTAATTCATGTGACCTGAATCTCTGTTTCAGATGTTTCAATTTTGTTTGTGGAAAGAAACTAAAGACATTTTATATGCTTGTGCTTAAGTTTGGTTAAACAAGCTACATCAAGTTAGATATTTAAGAGATGTTTCCAAATATGTATTTTTAATATTTATGGAAGGCATTGGACCTTCTAGTAAATGTTTTCTTAAGTTGTTATCTAAGGGTTAAAACTGTTTTCTAAGTTTTCATGTGATATTGCTGTTGTCAGTAAGCAATCTGAGACTGGCACCCCCATTTCTCTATTCTAAGGCCAACTTGTTCTGTCATTTCTCTGTTCTCTTCAAGATAGGAAACTAATTTTATCCTGAAGGACTCCCTAAGATGCAAAATTTGATTTTAGATCTTATAAAAGAGGTGGGCTAACATTTTTCTGTAATAGCATAGCCAAAATTAGAACTTAAATGATAATTTCATAGCTAGATTTACTTCACCATCAGAAAATTAAACAGTAAATAGAAAAGACCTCCCTTTCAGAAAAGTAAACTTTAAAATAAGGACATAGCTTTCCTCATGGGCATTGTCTACCTAAAAATAAACTACTATATAACATGCCTGTGACTATACACTTCTAGTTTAGGCCACAGACAATTAGAGATGTGACCTGAGCACCCCCTTGACTTGCATCCTCTGGCCTGCTTTAACAAAAACCAGGAGGAAAAGAAAGCATCAGAAATGTAGAGATGGGTGGCAGGCCTATTAATGACTGTTCTGTACAGTGATCTGCCCTCAACGAGACCCAACAGGCCAGTCCACTGCAGTGGCTTTCAATGTGGTAAGCCTGGTCTTCAGCAGAAGTCAGCTTGTGAAGAGCCCTGGCAGCTCTGCTAGCCAAGAGTTGGATCCCTGGAAATGGACCTGCCCTGGAGTCAAAGGATATCCAGGTCAGAGCCACAGATCTTATTGGCTCTAAGCTGAAAAGCCCTTCACTCAGCCCAGCTTCCAAAGTGACCACTGCAGCTGAGGGGACAGCCAACCAGGGTCAGTAACATTGCAGGCAGAACTGTAAATTTCCTGTTAGAGATGCCACCTGCCTTTACCTGGCCAGCTCTCCTCCCAGGCCACCTAGGTAATGAAAGTCAACAGGGTGCCTTCCTCAAGGAGGTTCACACCTCCCTTAGGATGTACCCTATGTGAAGAGATAAATAAGTCTGGGCATCTTAATTTACAAGGCCTTGAATCCCACAAGATTTTTATCAAGCCCCTTCCATCAGGTTCTATTTGCCTCTCAATCAGAAAACTTATTTGTAGCTTAGACAACACCTTTCTTAGGTTCTCTAACAACTCTGTCCTCTGTATCTAGCCCACTTGAGCCTTATTCCTTTGTAATCATAACCTCTACTCTACCACCAATGGCTCTACTGTCCCAACCTGTGTGTACTGATAGTCCTCTTCCCCACTTAATGTTGTATGATTGTTCAAAATTTCTCTGCAGACAAACCCCTCTACCCTCAAAAGATGAGTGGCCTTTCTCCCAGTCTTGCCTGGAATCAGCTTTAAGCCACATCCATCAAACAAGGGCCCAGAGACCCCTTCTTTTTCCTCTCTATAAAATCCTCTTATTACCTGGTTAATGTTACTCTTAGGATCATTGGTTACTATTCTCACCCTGTCTTTTATATTACAGTGTCTAAGTGTCTACAGCAGGTTATAGTGGAACAAATGAAGGCCTTCAACAACCAGGCGGTCAACCTAATGCTGCTACGGGAATATGCCCAGCTCCCCACCAAGGAGACAGTGGGTTGAGATATTGCCCCATGCCAGTGAAGAGTACATTGTTGCCCCATGTCAGCAGGAAGTAGCTCTAAAGACAGATCATCATCCCTCTACCACTCCTGGACTTTTGGGACTAATGTAACCCCGTACAAATCCTGCTTTATAAAAAACAGAAGGGGGGAATGTTAGGAAACTGGTGCAGTTTTAGCCAGGTGGCCACATGGCCCAGCTACCTGAGCCAGGCTCCACCCCCATCCTAATGGGATTCGATGCTCCTGCTTCCCTGCCCACCCTCAGGCAAAGTTTTAAAAAGGCCTGCTCCTGAACACGTGCTCTCTTGGCTCTTGGCTCTTCCCTCCTGCTCTCTTAGCTCTCCTCTCCTGCTCTCTGCTCTCCTCTCCTCCTCTCTTCTCTCTCTATCTTCTCTCCTCACTAGCTCCTCTCCTCTGGCTCTCTGTCTTATACTCTTTCTCTGTTTCCTTCACCACTCCATCACTCCGGTCTGTAGGGTGTTCCCCAATAAACCCTTTCCCTTACTCTGGCGTTTGGTGTGTTTTGTGATGGCTAACATTAATATATAATAATTGGGGCCATCACCTCCTGCTCTTCCCAGGTGTATTGGAAGTGGACCAGCTTGGACAAAATATGTTGCCCATATGGCTACCAGTGCTGCACGAGGTGGCTTTAACCATTATACCACAAAGCTGGACCCTTGCTCACTAATTCTAAGATACTCTGGTGGATCATGCCTGCAAAAATTTCTGTGAGATGCATATATATATATGCATATAGATATATATATATATTAGACACACACACACACACACATATATATATATTAGACACACAAGAGGGCTTGTGAAAGTATGCAACAAATAGAATTAAAAGATGTTAATTTGTTGCAAAAATTTAGAAACACATGCATAGTTTTTTTCAAAATGTGAACTTTTCATGAGCTTTCTGAAGACTTCCGGGGGGAAGCAAAGTGGGAAGAGGAGAAAGGGAGGGAGAGAGAGACAGACAGATTCTGAGATTATGAGGCACTGGCCCATGATTATGGAAGCTCTAGTTCCAAAATCTGCAGAGTGATTCAGTAAGTTAGATATTCAGAAGAGATAGTGGTATAGTTCTAGTCAGAATCCTGACACTTAAGACCTAGGAAGAGCTAATGCCACTGTTCAAGGCAGGTAAATGCAAATGCCCCAGTAGGGAAGAATTCCTCTTACTCAGACTTTTTATTTGACTGACCCTGCAAGATATAGGTACTGGCAAAGACTTATTGGAAAAGACGCTGGAAGCACAGGCAATTAAAGCCAAAATTAACATTTGGGATTGCATCAAATTGAGAAGTTTCTGTACTGCAGAAAAAACAATCAGGAAAGTGTGACCGTTTATCTGTTGCATAGTATGCAAATGTTTTTTCCCATTCTGTCGGTTGCCTCTTCACTTTCCTGACTGTTTCTTTTGAAGTACACCTATATCTTGCAGGGTGTCTCCAAGGTTCTCTAATAATTTGATGGTGTCAGGTCGTAGATTTAAGTCTTTAATCCATGTTGAGTGCATTTTTGTGTAAGGTAAAAGGTAGGGGTCTTGCTGCATGATTCTGCACATGGAAATCCAGTTTTCCCAGCACCATTTGTTGAATAGACTGTCCTTACTCCAGGGATTGGTTTTAGATCCTTGATCAAATATGAGTTGGTTGTAGATGTTTGCATTGATTTCTGGTGTTTCTATTCTGTTCCATTGGTCTATTCATCTGTTTCTGTGCCAGTACCATGCTGTTTTGATTACAACTGCCCTGTAGTATGTCCTGAAGTCTGGTATTGTGATGCCTCCGGCTTTGTTTTTGTTGTACAAGATTGCTTTAGCTATTCTTGGTCTCCTGCATCTCCATATGAATTCCAGCATCATTTTTTCAGGGCTGAGAAGAATGTCTGGTGTTTTGATTGATATCGCATTTAATCTATAGATTGCTTTTGGGAGGATGGATATTTTGATGATATTGATTCTCCCAATCCATGAGCATGGAAGATTTTTCCATTTTTTGATATCCTCTTCTATTTCTTTCCTTAAGGTTTTGTAATTTTCCTCGTAGAGATCTTTAACATCCTTGGTTCAGTTTATTCCCAGGTATTTCATTGTTTTTGTAGCTATTGTGAATGGGATTGATCTTAGAAGTTCTTTCTCAGCCATGGCTTTGCCTGTGTATACAAAGGCTGTTGATTTTTGTGCATTGATTTTATACCCTGCTACTTTGCCAAACTCTTCTATGAGTTCCAGTAGTCTCTTAGTTGAGTTCTTTGGATCCCCTAAATAAAGAATCATATCATCGAGTTCTTCCTTCCAAATTTGTATCCCTTTAATTTCTTTTTCTTGCCTAATAGCTCTGGATAAAACTTCCAGAACTATATTGAATAGCAGTGGTGAGAGTGTGCATCCCTGTCTGGTACCAGATCTCAGTGGAAATGCTTCCAACATTTCCCCATTCACTAGGGTGTTGGCTGTGGGTTTTTCATGAATTGCTTTGATTGTACTGAGGAATGTTCCTTCCAAACCCAGTTTGCTTAGAGTTTTCATCATGAACGGGTGTTGCATTTTATCAAATGCTTTCTCTGCATCAATTGAGATAACCATATGGTTTTTCTTCTGCAGTCTGTTAATGTGGTGTATCACATTGATTGTTTTGCACACGTTAAACCATCCCTGCATAGCAGGGATAAATCCCACTTGGTCTGGGTGGATGATCTTTCTGATGTGTTGTTGCATTCTATTGGTGAGAATTTTATTGAGGATTTTTGCATCTATGTTCATCAGGGATATTGGTCTGTAATTCTCTTTCAATGCTTCATCTTTTTCCAGCTTAGGAATTAAGGTGATGCTGGATTCAAAGAAAGAATTTGGGAGGATTCCCTCTTTTTCAATTGTTCTGAATAGTTTGAGAAGAATTGGAGTAATTTCTTCTTTAAATATCTGGTAGAATTCAGCAGTGAATCCATCTGGTCCTGGGCTTTTCTTTGTTGGGAGGGCCTTTATTACTGTTTCAATTTCTGTTTCAGTTATGGGTCTGTTTAGGTTTTCTATGTCTTCATGGTTCTGTGTAGGTAGATTGTATGTGTCCAGGAATCTATCCATTTCTGATAGATTTCCCTGTTTGCTGGCATACAAGTCCTTGTAGTAATTTCTGATGATTCTTTTTATTTCTGTGGTGTCTGTTGTTACATATCCTTTTTCATCTCAGATTTTATTGATTTGGGTCTTTTCTCTTCTTTTTTTTAGTTAGTTGGGCCAATGGGGTGTCAATTTTGTTTATTTTTTCAAAAAAGCAGCCCCTCGTTTGGCTGATTTTTTGTAATGTTTTTCTTGATTCAATCCTGTTGATTTCTTCTCTGATTTTAATTATTTCTCTTCTCCTACTAGATTTGGGTCTGGTTTGCAGCATATTTTCTAGATCCTTGAGATGAATTGAAAGCTCATTTATTTGGAGCCTTTCCAATTTCTTGATGTAGGCACCTATTGCTATAAACTTTCCTCTTAACACTGCTTTTGCTGTATCCCATAATTTGATATGTTGTTCTGTGGTCCTCATTTACTTCCAGAAAGTTTTTGATTTCTCTTTTGATTTCTTGAATGACCCAGTGTTCATTCAGGAGCATGTTGTTCAATCTCCATGTGTTTGCATATGTTCTAGGGATTCCTGAGTTGCCAAATTCCACCTTCATCCCACTATTGTCTGAGAAGCTGCATGGTATGATTCTAATTCTTTTGAGTTTGTTGAGACTTGCTTTATGGTCCAGTATGTGGTGAATCCTAGAGTAGGCAACATGCACTGCTGAGAAGAATGTAAATGTTTTCTGTGTAGGATGAAAAGTTCTGTAGATATCTGTTAGATCCATTTGGGCTATAGTGTCCTTTAAAGCTACTGTATCCCTGTGATCTTCTGTCTGGTTGATCTGTCTATTTCTGAGAGTGGAGTATTGGAGTCCCCCATTACTGCTGTATTGGAGTCTAAGTCTCCCTTTAAGTCCCTTAACAAATCTTTTAAATAAACCAGTGCCCTGTAATTAGGTGCATATACATTAATAATTATTATATCTTCCTGTTGAATTCATCTCTTAGTCATTATATAGTGCCCCTCTTTGTCTCTGTGAACAGTTTTTGTGTTAAAGTTTATTTTGTCTGATATTAAGATGGCTACGCCCAATCTTTTTTCATTTCTGTTGGCATGGTATATCTTTTCAGAGTAAGATTAAGGTAACACTTCACATTTCAACCTGTTACTTTAAACAGTGTTGAACTATTTTCACAGTGGAGGATGGCCCAAGTGCTTGGGCCTTGCACCCACATGGGAGACCAGGAGGAAGTGCCTGACTCCTGGCTTCAGATTGGCACAGCACACCATCCCCAATGCACTTGCCATTGCAGCCATTTGGGGTGTGAACCAATAGAAAAAGGAAGACCTTTCTCTCTGTCTCTCTCTCTCTCACTCACTGTCTAAATCTGTCTGTCAAAAAAAAAATCAATTCCACAAATGCCAAAAGATAAGTGCTGAAGTTCAAGTAACAAGAATAGGGAAGACATGATGAGCCCCCTAGAAGAATACAACATTTTAATATTAGAATGCTAAGATGAAGAGATTGGAATTAAAAAAATAATCATAGGCTTCCCAAAACTGATATGAAGCAAATTCATAAGATAAAAAACCATACATGACATGATTGAAAATTGTCCTATGAAATTGAGATTTTGAAGATAAATAAAACTGAAATGTTAAAAATTAAAAAATCACCACATCAAATAAAAAATGTGATGGAAAACATTAACAGCAAATTTGGTGAGATAGAAGAAAAAATATCTGAAAGATAAATCATTGGAAATTGTATAGTCAGACAAAAAGCAAAAAAAAAACAAGGAAACAAAACTTAAAAACATTGGTGGAGATCTATGGGATATTATCAAACAATCCAAAATATGGGCCTTACTAGTTCATGAAGGTGTGAAAATACAGAATGGACTAGAAAGCCTATTTAAATAATTACAGAAAAACTCCCCAATTTGGAAAAACAAAGATACGTACAAGTACAGGAAGCACACAGAACTCCTAACAGACATGACCAGAATAAATCCTCACTATGATACATTGTAGTCAAACTTTCCATAAAAAATGAAGAAAACATTCTAAAATGTGCATGAGAGAAATTCCAGATTACTTACACATGATCTCCAATTAGACTCACAACTGACTTCTCATCAGAAACCCTACAGGCCAGAAGTGCATGGCAAGATATAGTGCAAATCTTAAAGAAAAATCCTATATATCCAAAATACTGCACCCCACAAAGCTTGCACTTAGAAAGAAAGTGAAATAAAGCCTTCCAAAGCAAACAGAAATTGAAAAAGTTTATTGACATTCACCTAGCCCCACAAATATGCCTAAGAAGTGCTGCATACAGAAACACAGAAAGATAGCCATCAATATGGAAGAATGAGAAAACAAAAAGATTCCAAGGAATTTGATTGTTTTTGTATAGGAATACTTGCGGAAAAGTGGTAGGGCCAAGTCCCTATTTATCAATAGTCACCTTGATTCCAAATGGCCTCAATTCTCCAGTTAAAAGTACAGACTGGCTGAATAGATTAAAAAATAAGATCCATGTATTTTCCTATGAGAAATGCATCTTATCAGCAAAATACACACAGAAAAAAAAAATAGAAAGCATGGGAAGAACTTAGTCCAAGCTAACAGAAGCCAAAAAAGAGCTGGTGTTTTTATCATAAAAATAGACAAAATAGACCTTAACATAAATACTGTTCAAAGAGATGAAGGATGGCAATATGTAATGATTAAATGATCAATTCAACAAGAAGATGTGGCTGTAATAAGTGGATATGCACTCAATTTCAGGGTAACTGGCTACATGAAAGAAATGTTAATGGACCTAAAGAGAGACATAAAGTCTAATACAATAGTAATGGGGTACTTCAAAACTCCATTTCCATCAATGGACAGATGAACCAGACAGAAATTCAGCAATGAAACAGTGGAGTCTTTTGACACTATAGACCAAATAGACCCAGATATCTACAGAACTCTTTACCACACAGTTGCATAAAACACATTCTACTCATCACTACATGGAACTTTCTCTAGAATAGATGATACACCAGGCCACAAAGCAAGTCTAAGCAAATTCAAAAAATTCAACATTGCATCTTTTCTTTTTTTTTTTTTTGAGTTTATTGTCTTTTTATTTTTCTTTAATTTTTTACAGTATTTGATGAAAGTTGGCCTACTAAGGAGTCTTTTAAGGCCTCAGTTTTTTTTTTAACTTTTATTTAATGAATATACGTTTCCAAAGTACGAATAATGGATTACTATGGCTTCCCCCCCATACCGTCCCTCCCACCCACAACCCTCCCCTTTCCCACTCCCTCTCCCCTTCCATTCACATCAAGATTCATTTTCGATTATCTTAATATACAGAAGATCAGCTTAGTATACATTAAGTAAGGATTTCAACAGTTTGTTCCCACACAGAAACATAAAGTGAAAAATAATAGATGATTTTTTTTAATGATGATGAAAACAGATCAGACCTGTTGTCATGTTTAATCCCAGTGAGAGTCAAGTTGGGAGTTGATAGTTTCTTTTCTTTTCTTTTCTCTCTTTTTTTTTTTTTTTTTTTTTTTTTTTTACAGAGGATCAATTTAGTATGCATTAAGTAAAGATTTCAACAGTTTGCACCCCCATAGAAACACAAAGTGAAATATATTATTTGAGTACTCGTTATAGCATTAAATCTCAATGCACAGCACATTACGGACAGAGATCCTACATGAGGAGTAAGTGCACAGTGACTCCTGTTGTTGACTTTACCAATTGACACTCCTGTCTATGGCATCAGTAATCTCCCTATGCTCCAGTCATGAGTTTCCAAGGCTATGGAAGCCCCTTGAGTTCTCCGATTCTTATCTTGTTTAGACACGGTCATAGTCAAAGTGGAGGTTCTCTCCTCCCTTCAGAGAAAGGTACCTCCTTCTTTGAAGACCTGTTCTTTCCACTGAGATCTCACTCACAGAGATCTTTTGCCAGAGTGTCTTGGCTTTCCATGCCTGAAATACTCTCATGGGCTTTTCAGCCAGATCCGAATGCCTTTAGGGCTGATTCTGAGGCCAGAGTGCTATTTAGGACATCTTCCATTCTATGAGTCTGCTGAGTATCTCACTTCCCATGTTGGATCACTCTCCCCTTTATTTATTCTATCGGTTAGTGTTAGCAGGTACTAGACTTGCTTATGTGCTCCCTTTGACTCTTAGTCCTTTCATTATGATCAATTGCGAACTGAAATTGATCACTTGGACTAGTGAGATGGCATTGGTACATGCCACCTTTATGGGATTAAATTGGAGTCCCCTGGTATGTTTCTAACTCTACCATTTGGGGCAAGTCAGCTTGAGCATGTCCCAAATTATATATCTCTTCCCTCTCTTATTCCTACTCTTATGTTTAACAGGGATCACATTTCAGTTAAATTTCAACACTTAAGAATAACTGTGTATATTGCACACCCTTAACCTGGAAGAACCAGGCAGAGCTCTCAGGCCCCACCCATCTCAAGCCTCCAAGGCTCCTCCAACAGCAGGCAGTCCACTTAACACGGACACAGTATAAAAAAAAAAAAAAGAAAAAAAAAAGCGCACAGTGACGCAAGAAGAATTAACTATGCCGAGTAACAAACACAGAAATAGAGGGAGCAAGATCAACGATGACACTATGATGCCTCCAAATAAGCAAAACACCCCAAGCCAAGAGTATGAAGATGATGAGATAGAAGAAATGCAAGATACGGATTTCAAAAAATTTATGATAAGAACATTTAGAAGTTTTCAAAAGCAAATCCTTGAACTACAGAAATCCTTAATGGACAAGATTGAAAATCTTTCTCGTGAAAATGAAATTTTAAGGAAGAGTCAAAATGAAACTCAGAAACTAGTAGAACAGGAAAGTGTTATAGTGAAGAGAAATCAAAATGAAATGAAGAGCTCAATAGATCAAATGACAAACACATTAGAAAGCCTTAAAAACAGAATGGGTGAAGCAGAAGAGAGAATATCGGACTTAGAAGATAGAGCACAGGAAAACATACAGTCAAACCAAAGAAAAGAAGAGGAAATTAGAAACCTGAAAAATATTGTTGGGAATCTACAGGATACTATTAAAAAAACCAACATTCGAGTTCTAGGAGTTCCTGAAGGCATGGAGAGAGAGAAAGGATTGGAAGGCCTTTTTAGTGAGATACTAGCAGAGAACTTTCCAGGTTTGGAGAAGGACAGAGATATCCTAGTACAGGAAGCTCATAGAACCCCCAATAAACATGACCAAAAGAGATCCTCACCACGACACGTGGTAATTAAACTTACCACAGTGAAACATAAAGAAAAGATCCTAAAATGTGCAAGAGAAAAACGTCAGATTACTCTCAGAGGATCTCCAATCAGACTCACAGCTGACTTCTCATCAGAAACCCTACAAGCTAGGAGGGAATGGCGAGACATAGCACAGGTGCTAAGAGAGAAAAATTGCCAGCCCAGAATATTATATCCTGCCAAGCTCTCATTTGTGAATGAAGGTGAAATAAAGACCTTTCATAGCAAACAGAAATTGAAAGACTTTGTGGCCACTCGTCCGGCCCTGCAAAAGATACTTAAAGATGTGCTACACTCAGAAACACAGAAACACGGCCATCAATAGGAAAGAAGGGAAAGGAAGAACACCTACCAGTAAAAGAGCATGGGAAGCTCAAAGCATATACTAGAAAATATTTCCGGGAAAATGGCAGGGCAAAGTCACTACGTATCAATAGTCACATTGAACATTAATGGTCTGAATTCTTCAGTTAAAAGACACCGTTTAGCTGACTGGCTCACAGAACACAACCCAACTATTTGTTGCCTACAAGAAACACATCTCTCTAACAAAGAGGCATGCAGACTGAAAGTGAAAGGTTGGAAAAAGATATTCCATGCCAACAGAAACCAAAAAAAAGCAGGTGTAGCCATATTAATATCAGACAAAATAAACTTTAATACAAAAACTGTTAAGAGAGACAAAGAGGGACACTATATAATGATTAAGGGTTCAATTCAACAGGAAGATGTAACTATTATAAATGTATATGCACCTAATTACAGGGCACCGGTCTATTTAAAAGATATGCTAAGGGACTTAAAGGGAGATTTAGATTCCAATACAATAGTACTGGGGACTTCAATACTCCACTCTCAGAAATAGACAGATCATCCGGACAGAAGATCAACAAGGAAACAGCAGATTTAATTGACACTATTGCC